>NC_089206.1:5703181-6003181 GCF_963930695.1 Labrus bergylta
CCAGTCCATCCTCTCCTCGCTGCTGCGCTCCTGCCCTGACCTGCTGCCCGACTGTCCCTTCGACTGGGTGGGCAACATCTTCCACACCAAGCGGCAGAAGGTGGAGCTGAACAAAGAGGAACCCGTTTATAACGTGCGCTACCTGGGGAGCGTGGTCACTATCACGGCGAAGGGGGACGGCTGCACCCAGGAGGCGGTGGCCAAGATCTGGGCGAGGAGCAACTACGGGGATCAAAGTGTCAAGATGAGGTTAATGGTGGGGCCGCAAGGGATCCGGATGAGTACGGACAAAGCTGGGAAAAAGAAGCCGGTCCATCTTTACTCTCTGAACAGAATCACGTACTGTGCGCCCGACCCGTGCCGGCCGAAGATCCTAGCGTGGGTCTACCGGCACCAGGTCAAGAACATGGCCGTGGTCCTCCGGTGTCACGCCGTCCTGGTCAGCAAGTCGGAGAAGGCCCAGGCCATCGCCCACAGCCTCTACCAGAACGCCACCTCCTCCTTCAGCGAGTTCAAGCGGCTGAAGCGCCAGAGCGATTTCCGGCACTGCCAGCAGCAGCTGCTGGGCGAGGAGGCGGTGCCCCTGATGCCCCTGAGGAGGCTGCTGAACGGGCAGTGCCACTACAGACCGCCGGCGGAGAACCCCGGGACCGCCACCCGCCTCTGCTCCATCACAGAGGAGGAGGAGGAAGAAGATGGCGAGGAGGAGCAGGTGAAAGAGGAACCAGAGAAACAGATGGAGAAACAGGTTTTAACCACAAACACGGACCCGACTCAGTTATTATCCGAGTTGGACATCGGGGATATTGCCAGACTGGAGCAGTGCCAAATCCACTTCATCAGCGACAGCAACAACAACACGTTTACATTCATAACCTCTCTGGTGTGACGCTGAAACAGTTTAAATTCTGCAACACATTCCTCTCTCTTTGTCCTTCACTGGTTTCCCTTCTCAGGCTCCCTCCTGCCCCCCCCCCCCCCCCCCCCCCCCAACCCCCCCCTCTCTCTCCGTCCATGTGAAGTGAAGTGTTTACCAGAAACTTCTCCGACCACCGGGCGGAAGAGAAAAAAGGAAGAGCTGGTTCTGTGGGAGTTATTTTGTTATTCAGAGCAGATGGCTCTGACTCTTTGACTGTAGCAGTTTGTGAAGCTACGTGTTTACAAAAGAGGGCTGATGATGATGATGATGATGATGATGATGATGCACAGACGAACATAGCACAAAGACAAACGAGGGCGATGGTTTCGGCGAGCGCTGACTCCGAAAATCTCTCGACATGTGGGTCATATTTCGACCACAGCACCGAGCAGGATTTCTTTATTAGTCCTCTCTTATTCTTTTTTTTTTTTTGTATTCCGAGGCCGTGTTTGCCAGCAGGGACATTTTTTTCCGGGGGGGGGGAATCGACTTGTAATATTTTTTTCAGGGAGGCTCTTTGTAAATTTGTGTAATTCTTTTCTAATTTAACAATCCTCACAGAAATCTTTCACAGACCGACCTGTAGTGAGTGCTTACAAACTCGAGAAGTTTATTACGGTTTTTGCTAATGATCACAGCCGACTAATGAATAAAGGCTGTAAATTAGGAAGCAAGCCATTAAGTCAACATTGCATTCATTGCTGCCATTTGTCACCTTCCTTATCATTTATGCATGACATGTCAGGAGTAACCTTTTCATGCTCAGCCTTTTTCTTTTTCTTTTTTTAACTTGACATCGTTGATCCCTCAGCTTTTTAAAAATGAACACTGTGATAAATGTGCGACCAAGGACAAAAACACACAACTGTTCATGTAGAAATGTCTATTTTATGTCATGCATTTTATGTAGCATCACCTGGTTTGCAAAAAACCCAAAAACAACAACAACACCCTAATCTGTTTAACATTCCTGTGCTCTTTATTTTTTTTTGTTGCCAAGTTTACAGTTATTGCAGTTTTTCCACACGAGCCCTCGCAAAAATGCAGATGGACCCTTCCAATTCCACACAAACTATTTCGAATATGACTACAAGCTAATTTCCTGTTGATACTATCTGTGCCACTGTGTAAAGATGCATTGTGATTCATATGAGATGAAGCTATTTATTTACCAGATATGATGAATAAAAATGACCCACACTTGGGGTTTCCTCCACCATGGGCTGGTGTTTCTACATGTTTTCCTAAAAGATTATTCAAATGAATTCAACAACTCTGCATCCCAGCGATTTTTGCATTTGCATGTTTGTGCTGTGAGTATATGTGCAACATACACTTCAAAGACAGGAGAACAACGTATTGACGCGATGTAACCCCATTCCTGAGCTCTAAATCTGCACAAAAAAACAATGTCAACTTTAAACTGCCATTCAGTCCCTTTACATGTTACTGTCGTTTGATTATTAAAAATTCTGCAGGCCTTTTACTTGCTTCTCAGCTTTTTTGCTCCGAGGGGAGGCAATTAATCAGCGGATTGAAATGTTCGGGAAATGACCATAAAGCACCTGCCTCTGCAGGACGGCTGTCAGGCTCTGACAGGAGCAAGTGATCCAAAACGGGCGACCAGGAAGTTGACTCACTCGACAACCATTTTACTGCAAGCTTCTGCCATCAAGTGACGACAGAGTCATTGAGATTATTTAACTGGATTCACACGATGATCAGCATGTCTCTTCAACTAAAGCTCTACAGCTGAAGGATGTTTGAGTGGTGCTGTTTTTAATCGCAAGCAGCTTATCTTTGAACAACAATCGGCACATTTTTTATTTTCCACATTATGTCGTTACCACATGACATTGCAGCGCAATAAATACTTCAATGCCCAGCAGAATCATTGATGTATAACTGCTCATAAATTCTGTTTTAATTGTCTTGCATAACGGCATCAAAAGCTGTTTGATATGACAGTGGAGTCCTCATTAAGAAGTCTGCTTTTGAAGACAAACCGGTGCAGCCGCTGATCCGTTAGAGAAAACAGAATAATTTTGTAGTGGCTTAAATTACAGAGATGAATTGTTTTGGAGTGGATACTTTCAGCTGGAACCTTTTTAGATCAATATTTTTTATCGTCCGGGAACAAACAACCCCTTAAATAGGACAGGATCTAATAAGAAGATGGATAATGAAGGATTCCCGTGCCCTTGCAGGGAGAACTGCAGAGGAGAAACCATTTGTGTTTTTATTGCTTTATTATATTTCCCCTGCATGTTAAGCTGCAGCTCCTGTTCTGCATAGATAAACTGTCAGTGCACATTGTCATAAAGTCAGAGTGTTTGCTCACTGACATTCATTGGGAAACGCATCGGCTCCAACATGCTGCCAGTGCTGTGTTAACATGGAGTGGTTAGCAGAGGTGCCCCTGTATTTTTATGTAAACATAACTCTTGTCAGGCGAGCAGCATGAGAGGGAGCAGATGGCAGCAGAAAGGTGCACGCTGGGCTTTATCACAGTCGTCTTCCAGGATCCACAAGGGCTTCAGTCCACATCCAACGCTTGTTGTGTTTTGTCACATCGTCAGCCTCCGAGGGAGCTCTTTTAAAAAGGAGAAATCTAACCAAACATGTCAGACTTCAGCGAGTCAAGTATCTCATATAAACCATGCTGGGCCGTTTTACAGCAGGCGGTCTGTGAAAACCCAAAAAAGCTGTTTTAGCCTGCACACAGCTGTTCAAAGGCATCCTAGCCCCCACGCAGCTCTTGCAAAGCACGCACAGGGAGATGAGTGACAGGCCCTGAATGTCTCCATCACAATGAGGAGGAGAAGAGGAACTAAATGTGGTGTCCCGGAGAAACTGGCAGCAGGTGGCAGTCCGTTTTGTTCCAGTCAGAATTGTATGAAGAAAAACCCTGAAGTGTTGAGCAGCTTCTGTGTGAGGATGAGAGAGAGAGACAAAAAAACAGTGTATGCAAGGAAAATGAAGGACACTGTGAATCAATGAGACTCTGCTCTGTTACAGTAATGAGACCTTGAGAAAACTGTGCGAGTGTGGGTCTGTGTTAACAGTTTATGCTGCTGACTGTAGAGATATTTAATCCCACATATGTTTACCAAACATCCCTCAAGATTAAACAGCAAAATACACATCAGCAGGGTTTGAATTGGGAAATGAACTGCAGTTTCTGAAAACGTTCCATTTTTTTGTTTGAGGCATCCATTCAAGCAGACTGTTCCAAACCAAGCCCTGATGTTAGACCTCAAAACATCAAATAAAACACCATTTTTAGTTTTATGCCTCTTTTCAAAAAAAGCTTTCAAATTTTCGGTCTTCTACGCTTCAGAGCCAAGAGTCAACCTCCAAAGTTGAAAAATAAGCCAAACAGTTGCAGTTCCTTGAGTGACCACTTGAGGCTCGCTCCATAAACCAAAGAATCTCCATTTGGTCCCCTCTTAAAATGCCCACAGAAATAAATGTTTACAGCTTGGTTCTAAAAAATGTTTCGGTCCTTTAGCTCATTTCTTTATTAGTAAGAAAAGGTGGGGAGGGGCTTTTTTTTTAAAGTTTGGGTTATGTTAGGGGAACATGTTTTGCATAATGAGGCATATTCTTCGGCGTGGCTGATTTGACTTACAGCTGCATCTTAGCTGTTAGTCACAAGTCGTAGGTTACACCTCAGCTCTACCCTCTAGATTGACTGAAAGTTGGTTATAGAGTTGACATTTCCAATATGGCAACCGCCATCGTTGGGCTTCATAATGTTTCTTCCATGCCACCAATGGGTGATGTCACTGAGCCTACGTCCATGTTTCATACAGTCTATGTTCAGAGCCTTTTACATACTTAAAGCTAACTCTGCCAAGAAACACAAAGGTGAGACTGATATTTTTAAATTCATGGAATTCACAAGATCTCTGTCTTTGCTGTGACGTTGTATTTCTTTTTTTTTTAGGTTTGCAAATTGTTCATTAGATTTTAAACATTTACATAAAAGTGTTACAGGATGCAATCTGTACGTCATAAACTACAAGCTTATGGTTAGCTCTAACATTAGCAAGGATTTCATCGAATGCTAACATTGCTTTTTTGTGACAAAGCGGTTGGTACCAAATAATAGGTGATCAAATATTAAGGACATTGCTCATAATTCCCACAGCTACAGGAGAGCTTTGTAACTTTATCACATGCTGTTTAGGACACTTGTTCTGAGGGTTCATGCTGTTATGGAAGGACTGACTCTAATTCCTATTTCCTACATTTTTTGGTGCTCCCACTTCTCAAAGTAAAGGAGAAACTTGTGTTAGAGTTAAGACTTGATCCGACTATCAAAGCTAACGAGCGCCTTTTTTTTCCATCTCACATACCGAGCCTATTCTCTGAGAAGAGTTGCACACCTGGCAATTTGCAAATGAGCTTCCCTGTGTTTTTGCTGCTCAGCAAACTGTCAAAGTCTCACACTGAAATAACAAAACAACTGCAAAATGCACATTCATGTTTTCTTTTCTTGTCTGCTTTTTTTTTTTTTTTTTCAATTATGATACAACACATTTCCGCCATATAGTCTTAAAGTGAGTGAGAACTCATTCGACTATCTTGTCAAATAACATCCTGGGGCCGCATCTGTTCCAGTTTAGTGTAAGCTGTGGAAAAAAACAAAACAAAAAAAAACACACGTAAATAAATAAATATAAACATCTCTTGAGTGCCAGCGAGCATAACTGTACTGCTAACTAATTCATGAGAATCAGGGATAAGTTACTGCCATGAAACATTTACAGTTTTATCCCATAAAAACATAATAAGTGATGCCAAAAATTGTTGGGGTAGAAGTCTGAATCTTGCCTCTGGACATGGAGCATGCATTCTGTTAATAACGGTGCTCAGCAATGTGAATAGTATCCCTGTAGTGTCTTTTCTTCCTGCTACAGTGCATGTATTATT
Source organism: Labrus bergylta (assembly GCF_963930695.1). Classification (NCBI taxonomy): domain Eukaryota; kingdom Metazoa; phylum Chordata; class Actinopteri; order Labriformes; family Labridae; genus Labrus; species Labrus bergylta. The sequence goes on from NC_089206.1 coordinate 5,709,039, forward strand.
TTTTATGGCAAAGCAGAAGCTGCAGATAAATTTATGATGATGAAATGACTGAATCGTACAGTCCTCAATAGTGTTTTTTGTCTGTCAGTTTCACTGCTCGTCCCTGCACTCATTCTGCATCTGAGATTATTGCCACAGCGAAGATATTCCCTGCCCTTCTGACGCTATTTCACTATTTAATCTGTTTAAATTACTCTCCGAAAAAATCGGAAAACGATATTTCAGTGATTTTTTGGTAATAATGTTTCACAAGTGAGATGAGGTTTTCTAAAGCCTGCATGAGGACAATTAATAATCCTGCCACACACATTACCTGAAATCTCTCTTCCAGAGGCTCCAGAGTGGGAGGACGGGTGTACACATCTGTTGTCCCCCCACCGTCACTGGAGAGCCATAACACGGACTAATTAAGAAATCAATAACCTTGGAGCACAGGTTAGTGTTTGTTCGGTTATTGCATTCAATTGGAGACAGTGTTCCTAATGTCCTTGCTCTGGTCTGCTGAAATTGTTGTCTGTTTGTGCGTCATCTGCTCCACTGATTGTAATGGTGAGATGTGGTAACATACTGACTCAGCCTTGTCTGACACCTGATGTACACTGCCTTCTCTAATTACATACTGGCCACCACAGTGCTTGCGGGAAAAACATAGCTTTGCACCTAAAGATGGTTATTTAGCCGGGATTACATGGGATTTTTGAATGAATAGTAAGATATTTTTAGAAATGCTCTCACAGTTTTTCCTGTTGAGAGCAACATGAAATCAATAATAGGTTCAGGAGGTGTAGCTATAAGTTTCAGGAAAAAAGAAGTTCAGCCACACAGTCAGGATCACAGAGGGCATCACATGTCAGTCCAAATCAGGTAAACACAACTAAGAGGGTACGGCAGGGTCTAAGGTCCAAAAACAAGCTGGAGATGAAAAAGTACTCGGACAAAGAGTCACATGGAAAAAACTTTTGGAACTCTCAGAAAAACAGCTACAAAGGATTTGGCAATGGATTAAATTAAGCGTGAAGATAAATAGCAAATAATGTATTGTGGAAAGTAACCTCATCCCACAGCGGATAATATCAGACTTCAGGCTCAGGGCACGAAGCTCATATATTTTACTGCTGTATTCAAGGCTGCCAATTTGAGTACTTAAAGAAATCTGACTAAAGACTTAATTTCAACTCAAGTAAAAATAAGGAGGAGTTGCGTAAACTAGTATCATATCACTGTAGATCTGCACAGCTTGACGCATACTGGAAGTGACTCCATTGTACATGGACTCACTCTGCAAATGTTTTCATTTTTTTTAAAGCAATTTTTTGGGCCTTTTTGCCTTTACTGGACAGAAAATGTTGGGAGGAGAGAGTCAGAAACGACATGTAGCATTGTTGCTTTTTTATTTAGGTTTTTATTGTCATGGCTGCATGTTTAAAAGATAAAAAAAAAAAAAAAGTTCTATCAAAAGTCTCAACAAACTCTTGGGCACAAAGTAAGTAAGAATATTTATTTTCAATTATAATAACTTCACCTGTAATAAATATAAGACACTAAAGGGCAATGAGATTGCTGCTGGACTAGTTAAGAGTCCTTTCTGAATGCCTTTCCTTTCACCTTCTCTTCTTCTTGTAAAACTCTCTTAGATTAATAAGATGCATTACAGTCGTCTTTGTCTTTCATATAAACCACTGCAGCGGACAAAGAGAGAAACAAAAAGCCTAGTGGTTTGCCTCCTTACAAACAGCTCTGCAGCCCTGACTTGACACCAGATAGCAACGGGAAAGTAATTATCTGTAATTATCATCACATTTGTTGCTATTTGCAGTAAGAGTGGAGGTGTTCCTGTCATTAAATCTGTGGGTGCCTGGGTTCAATCTGACAAAGTATTATGAGCTCTTTGTGGTCTTAGTAAGAGGCATGACTAATAGCATGATGGAACTGAAGCACGCTGGATAAAGTTTTGTGAAGTAGAAGAAAACAAGGCTCCATCAGAAAGACAAAAAAAAAATCTCCCTATTTACGCCTGAAGCATTTTGTTGGACAGCACAGAGGCCATCAGTCCCCAATCCGATTGTTTCCAAGTTTCCTATTACCTGGGGAGTATAGCGAAACATGGTCCGAGAAAGCAATCACTTAGACACACACAGTCATATAAGAAAGTGGGCCAAGCCACACACACACATGCAGGGCTGGGGGCATTCAATTTAGACGGACCGTATTCGAGGATAAGATAAGGCCTTTTTTTTTTTTGTCTTTGATGAGCTACCCAGAGTGGCAGGTGGATAAAGGAGGAGCAGTGGAGTGGGTGGACTTGGCCCGCCATGTGAGTGCGTTGGCACATGCCACAGAGGAGGTCGTGATTGGAGACGAGCCATGGCCACACAGTACCTGAATAAACAAGGATGCAACAAAAACAAACAAGCCGGACCTCTGCGGCCCATTAGAGAGGAAACGCCTGGGTACATTTCAAGCCAGTACAGCTCTATTTTTTGACATCCCTCCATGCTCTGCTGACCATCAGTGTCTGCAATTCAAGCGTGATTAAAAACGGACTTTCCCTAAATCTAGCTTTCTAACAAACAAACACACAAAGACAAGAAATGTATTAAGTTAAACATGTTTTTGTGGTATCATAAAGCCTGTTTTTTTTAATTCCAGAGCAAGCTCATCAAATAGACTTTTGTAATTGCAAAGGATTCAAGGAAGAGGCCGATGTTTGAGTGCATTTATTGTTGCCTCACAAGTGATTACGACGTCTGTCAATGTGTTTTGTTTTATGTATTCAAGTGGTCCACTCACAACAGTTTATCATTTTGAAGAGATATATGCTTTTAATCCACTCTATAAAAGACGAATGGCAGGCAGCCTTCCATTAACTCGAGATTCATCGCTGAGCTAACAATACTAATGTTTAAGCGGGGGAATGATATGGTACCGTAATTGGATCGGGTCTTTCATTTGCAGATTTGTGAGAACACTTGGAGGTCAAGTAATTGTTAGAGAGGGAGCAGAACATACTCTATTGTCATCTAGGACAGCTGCCATTTGAATGTGAAAACGTGTCGGCCATTTCTCGAGTAAATTAAAAGTGAAGTTAAAAAGTAGTTTGTTAAAAGCAGCAATGAATGCAAAACGTTGGCTTGAGAGTGCAGTCAAGGGAGATTCATGGCGTTGTCATGTGAAGTATATAGTCTTGATTCTTTGCCTTTGTTGGTTGTGTTGAACAGCAATATGCAACCACAGTAAATGGCTAAGGAGTCACCAATCTTGAAACCCATTGGCTATTGTATAGCCTCATGGGAGCAATGTTGATTTTTTTTTTTTGTCAAGGTTTTATTGAGCGATTTAGAGATTACTAGACCAAGACTCCCTTTAACATGCGCCTGTCATTAACAGTCTATCAACTTGTGAAGCAAGAGTTGATTTATTTGGTAATAAGGCGGTTGATCAATGGAGGAACAGACCATGCTGCACTGCTATGCTACAACCTTGTCTTCAAAATGACATACTGTCCATTGATTTAACACTTGATTGTTCCAAATCAGCAATCTTCTTCCTTCACAAAATTACCACAATCAGGAGCTTAAAGTGACCCTGTTATGCATGGGAAATGGTTTCGATCTGCCAAACGCGGAGGGTGAATAACGGATGGATACAAATGACCAGTAAATAGATCTGCTTACAGGACTACAACGTTGTTGGAATTCCTTAAGTTATTTTGAGACCCTTCACTAAATATTGGACATTTTGATTAAATAGTGGCTCTTGAGGAGAAGCAAGGGGATTGAAATCAGTATCAGTTCATATAAAGCAGTGGTTCCCAAACTTTTCCGACTGGGCCCCGCCTTTGGCAGATGAGTATTTTAAAGCCTCGCCCCTCACCATACATGTCTACATATATCATCATAGACGGCACCAAAGATAAGAGCCAGATCAAAGGTTGTTGGAAATCCTCCATTTACTATTGAGATACTCAACCAAAAACGATAAAAGGAAACCAATTGGTGGGTCTCAAGAGACCGGCATCTCTACAGTCACACTGCTATGCTCTCAGAAGAACCACCAACCCCGTCGAGGAAGAGTCAGGTGATTGCAAAACTCAGTATTCATAATCCATGCATAATTGAGCACCATTAATGTCTCTATAGAACTGTAATGGAAACACATCCATGTTTCAGTCAGGAGTTAGAGAGCAGACCAATGGATCAAACGACTCCCAGCTCTGGAGCCATGCTGCTAGCACGGCCTTCTAATGATTTTGAACTCTTGGGGGAAAATTTAGTTTGATATCTATCCAGCCAAATTAAATTAGAGCCCAACAAAAATATACAGATTTTTAAAAAAGTCTACTCATTAATGAATTCAAAATAATTTTCTGTTTTTCTTGAGCTATTTCGTCAGTCCAACTAGAGGTATTGCGTTCCGCTTGGATTACCCCATTTGGCGATTTACATGCATCACAAATCCCTCTTGCTCCCTCAGACAGTGCCCATGTTCATTAGGGATCAGCAGGAAGTCGTTATGAAACCTGCCAATCTCTGCAGGGTGAAACCTTGAGGCTGAGGTTATGGGGGGGGGGGGCGCCATAACCAGAGACGTGCTTCAGTACAGGATATGTTAGATTAAAGATGCAACATCACACATACATTCATGTCAGGTTAAAAGACGTAAATGATGCATCACTTCTTGAACATTAAAGTGTCTATAATTTACAGGTCATACACTCGTATATTCACAGCCATGTTGTCTTCTTTGTTCCAGTTGAGGTGAATGTGCTTGTATCCGTTTTGTCAGCTATCTCTCCAGCACGGCAACTTTGGAAAAGTTGACAAGGGCTGGAGGGGAATACTGATGTGGTCCCTAAAAGCACACATTATAATGCTAATTAATGTAAAAACTCATCATCTCCTGTGTCTCAGTCAGGAATACAGACAGCCATCAGCACAGATCACTCACAAAATGTTCCCTTTATTATCCCGCTGCCTACTGTGCACGCTGTGTTGATTTCTTTCATCAGAAGTCTTCAGAACATTTCACAGGTAGAGACTGAAGAGACGCGAGTGGCTCCAGCTGTTTGCTTGATAAGCACCTAAAGCTTAAAGTTTGACCTGATTTCTGAAGTCTTCTCATTATTTGTGAGAAGAAAAATATGGAATGAAACTGGAGCATAGTTGTTCTGTGTTACTTTTCAATTTTTTGAAAAAGAAGCTGTTTCAGACATATTATGGTGACTGTCTTGAAGTGTGTTTAGACAGAAAGTGCTTACAAAGTAATTTCTGAAAAGGTGAGTTGATTTGAACGAAATCATATTGTTTTAATTTGAGTGATTCTTGTTTCAGAGCTCAACGTATCCGTACAAACTTTAGATTAAAGAAAAGTCAAAGAAAAAAGATGGACCACAAAACAGCTTCCCAAAACTTTTGGAATTACTTTGAACCTGCTGCCTTGCTACAGTAAAAGTCACAAGTTCCGCCCCCTCCATGTTTACAGATGGGACATGGATCAAACTATAAAATCCAAATACTCATGAAATAAACTTTTCACAAACATAGATTAAGTATTTTAAAGTTAGATCTGATCATGTTAATTTATCTGAAGTGCTTTTTTTAGTAGTTAAGTTTTTAATGACCTTAAAAGGGGTAAAATTCCTTGATTGACAGCTCTGTTGACAAATGCAGCTCCTGCATTTGGCGCTGTGTGCACTGGATTATAAGAGTAAAGGAGGAACGGCAAGTTGAAAGACTATATGTGTTCTGATACATTTTAATGTCAGTATTACTAACCTTCCAACATGGAACTAAAATATTTACGTGAATTGGCATTACTTGGGCAGAGGCAATTTCAAGGACTGATAAAAGCTGTAAACCATGCTGAGGTTTAGTTTTTTGAGATGTATGAATGCATAAATCGAGTTGCCATTTTGTGAGAAGACTGCCTAAGTGGAGGCTCAGAACCTCAAAATAACCCCTGTGAAGATTTCTCATCATTTGCAGGCAAAGTGAGATGCAGCAAAATAACAACTCAAAAGGCTTGGCCCTGAGGTTTGCTTTGAAAAGATGACGACTGGGGGGGGGGTAAGGAATATGTCTTCTACAATTCAAAGCCGCTTCTCAGATTTCAAACACAGCTCAGGATAAAATTGCTTTGCTTTGTATGATAGCTGAGTTGGAAAGAAAAGCTGCAATTTTCATTAAAGATTCAGCTGTCTTTTGGGTTATCCCTGTTTGCTTGAAGGATACTGGGGAACAGTTTCAAGGGAGACCTGAAAGCATTATTTTCACAGAAGTTTGTGATGTTTATTCATGGAATTTTCTGATGGCAAAGATCCTCGAAAATGAAGCTTTTGCACACGAGGTGATTAACATCATATATGATGTGTACATGCTTATTGCAGGACTTTTTTTCCTGCTTAGCTGTAGATGCTGCAAAGAACTATCTCGACCAAAGGCTCCTGCAAGAAACCTGTTGTAAAGGAGGTTGGCTTGTAGAGTCAACTGTGCAGTCAGTCTAAAAAAGTCTTGATACCAGTCTAAAACTGTCTCCATTCAGACATAGTATCCTTTGAATGACCAAGCCTTCGTAGCCTTCTTAGACCACCCAGGTTGAATTAAAATGAGACACTCTGGCCTACCGAGTACTTCCTGTTTGACTTGCCAGCTGTACCAGCCCTTACCCCTTGGTTGTCAAGCCGCGCCCCAGCAACCTCAACTGGGGAAAAAATGGCATGTTACGCTGCTTCACGCTGTTAGGACACTCATACAAGAAACAATAGTTTGAAGCTGATTTTGTCACTGACAATCACTTGCATTGCTTGCCGATAGGACAGGCTGTCATCCTTTGGATTCAAAGCACCGGCCTGTTGCCGAGCAACCTCATCAGCTGCACCTGAACTACCTTACATAACTAAAATCACATAACTAAACCAATCATTTTAAAGATAGTTTGAATTTTCAAGACCCCTTTTGTTTTTGTTTTTATCATCGGTAATGGTAGCAGTTTCATTCAACCAATTACTTACATTTAAGTGGATTACTCGCCCACTTAAGAGTCCGCCAGCTCGTTGCATTGGCACGCAATGAGTCTTGGGATACGCTACCCCACAGAGGATGCACTGGAGGGATCCTTCATGGCAGTGAAAAAGTAGGACGCATTTGATGGTTGGACAGCCTTGAAAGTCTTACTGTGACTTGATCGTGCTTCAAATGCGCCCTCTGAAGGACGGAGCCCCTGAAATGGGACATAGTTACTGTGTGCTGCTCTCTGGGTGCACTGAACAGTTAGTATGACGTCAAGTTTTGTACATTAATTGTAGGCTTGCACAGCCAAATCTGGAAACAGTTTTGGTAAAGCTCTTTGCCCACACTGAAGAGCGCCAATCAGTGGTAAAAACTGTCTGAATCTTCTGGTGGATCTATTTCGTTCAGACATTCAGACTATCACAGTTGACATGTGTTGGGCATATTGGAGCTGGTTAAACCTCCACTCTGTGCTGTTCTCCTCATCATCATCGGCATCTCATCATTACCCATCAGTGTGGTCAAAGATCAAAGCGGCCTGATTTACCGTGGATGTACCTAATGAGCTAGCATGCTTCCCAACATCAGTGCACAATAAATGCCAGTAATTACGGCAGAATTTTCAGAGTGCTACTGCCACAACGATATTGCTACTGCTAGCTTAAAATGTATGTGGTCTCCCCTGACTTCAACCAACCCAACCCTGGAACATTTAACTATTAACTGTAAGATGGAAACATGTCACTAAACTGTGAAAAACAGAGAAGAGTCAAGGAAAATCTAAAAAAGTACAGATGAATAGAACTAGTCAAAGAAGATCAAACTATGGAAAATACAGCCACACCAAAGCTTTGATTCAAGATGCAAATCACCTTTTTTGTATTTCACATTTCACAACATTGCTTTATGATTGGTGAGCGCATATTTTCTGTATTTTTTGTTATAACCACACAAATAAAAAATACACAGAATAATGTGGACTTATTTTAACACTCTTTTGACCACATGTAAGGAGTGTATTTTTGACATTTAACCAGGGTTAGGGTTCCTTTTTTTGGAGTATAAAATCATTAGGTAGCATTTTGTCGTCTAATCAACTTTTTACCAAACAGGAAAATGATAAAGGAAATGCTGATGAAAGCAGAAAATGTCTTTAGGACCCAAATAATCGAATGTTTGATTGTATGATTTAAATTTAAATTGATGGACATGATTACAAACTACATTTATCTGGAAAAAATTAATGTATTTATATATAGGGCTTTAAAAGAGAAACAATTGGTTCTTGCGGGATATAAAGAATTGAGTCCTTTGCTATTAAATATTTTCCTTTACCCTAATTTAAAGTGAATACCACATTTTCTTGCTTTCAATAAAAACCCAAAAGACCTTCCATGTCCTGGTTTAATGTCTGCAGGCTTCAGCTCCTCTAACCTGCTGACTGGAGCCTAGACTTGTCAGTTTTATCACCTGTGGAGATGTCAGACAAATGACTTGGAAGGGATCCGACGTGTTCAGCGGCGTACATATTGGATAACTATGAATTTTTTATATTCAGCCTTACAAGGTGAATATTACTAGTCAGCGTAAATGATGTGAAACTGTGAGAGAGAGAAGGTGAGGGCGTGAGGGTGATTGAGAAGATGATGAAGCTACAAAGAATAGGAATAAAAAAAGATGCCGCGTGTACATTCAAGAAAACATTTATTTTTCCCGCCTCATCAGAATCACATTTCTGTTTAATTGAAGCTAACACAGCTCTGTGAAAACTCTGAGTCTGTCCTGCGGCTATGCTTTCACTCCTGCAGACTGGTTCTGGCCCTTTGATCTACATATATGCACACTGTCATATATCTCTGCCTTGCTGTAGCACACTGGGTGCACGGTAAGTAGATGGATGAAGGAGATATTATGGTGATTTATAATGGCTAATCAAAACCGAGGAAAAATTCAGGTCTGTTACGTAACTCTCATGAGTAGTGAGGGTTTGCTTTGTGCTCGTTTTGGACGTTTGAACGTCTGTATTATGCACAAAAAGTACTTTTCTCCTCACAGAAAACAAAGCTGCATAGAAGGATGTTCATGTATACAAATTCAATTTCGTTTGCTCTCAACGAGACACTGATAACGTCAAATTCTTAAGCGTCATTTTAGCCACAGAATGATTTCTATAATCATAGATGGTGCAAGATGTAATTGATCTAACACCAGTCCTCATTTAACATTTTCTGCATTTTCTGAATCTTTAATACAGCCTTACTCCCTCTCTCGTTGTTGCTTCTCTCGATCTGGCGGTCTTTTTTTTTTTTTCGCTCAGCTGCTTCCCAGTGGATTCGGATGAAATGCCATCTGTAGATATATGGCAAGCTGCATCCCTGAAGGTCTGGCAGGTCTGTGAGGAAGTCCAGCGCGGCCAAGGATCATCTCCATTTAGTCATGGAGCAGACTTTGCTCTGCTGGGTCCTTTTTCACTTCTGGACTCTTCCAGACAGAGACAGCTGCCACTCTGACATGACTGTGTCCCTGAGCACCACAACAGAGCTGAGTGACTATAACAGCATGTACCAGACAGAGATGTTACTATCTAACGGCAGAAGAATATTTTTAGAGTCTCATTTCAAGACGAAGCTGATTTGTTGCAGGATTGATATCCACTCTAGCAGCTCAGCACAGCAGCACTTTGAGATAATAATGCAAACATCAGCATGCTATTATGCTCACAATAACAATGTAAACATGCTGATATGAAGCAGGTGTTGGTTAATGGAAGGAAAGGTGGTAATGGTTTGTGCATGGAATATATAGAAACAGGTGAGACAATTAAGACACAGGTGAAAGCAACAAGATGGGGCTCAGATTGACACTATAGTGAGAAAACACACAAAAACAGAAAGTAGAATGAAGTCTGGATGACGAAATAAAACAGGAAAAGATAAAAGAACACCAAAATAAAAGAAACAGAAAAACCTAACAGGGAATGGGTACATTACATCAAAATCTATTGTAGCACCATTCAGCAAACTGTAGATGAAGACATCTCGACTGAATATGAATGTGGATTTTGGCTCGGGGGTGTTATAAAATCAGAGAGTGCTTTGCAGAAAGTTTTTAGGGAGAGGTTTTGGCAGCTTGCAATGAGCTGAAAATGTAGATGCCTGTATTGTCAGAAGTGGTACATACAGTATGTAGCATCTGTTCATGCTGAAGTCAAAAACAGCTGTATCCTGTGAGAGACATCAAATCCTGTGCCTACCACATCTGCCATCTCCCATCGATAACAAGAATGTCACCAAAATGTATAGAGAAAGTAAAAAAAAAAAAAAAAAATCTGGGATGACAACCCAACTAATTGCTAACAAATCTGACCGGGAGAGATAGGCTGTGTTTGCTGTTGTCTCAGCTGTTGTGCTGCTGTGTTTTTCTGGCACTTTATTGCTTTTCTGGGAGTATATCAGTGATGCGTACCAAAACAATTACCTCCAATCGTGCTGGGGAGAAAGAGGGTAGCAGGATGGGCCGCTAACAAGGCATTTAACAGCAGAAAAATGAATGCTGCATTGCACACAGCAAGCCACCTCAAGTCTTCATTACTCATTCATGTATTCTTTTTGCAGGAAAACGGAGGGGAGAGTATGGTACGATCCTCTGTAATGACCTGGGAAATATAACTTATTAAGACATCTGTAAAGAAGAGAGTGATACTACTGAAACTGAAAAACATAAAATTAGCATCCATACAATCGGGTGGTGGTTTTGGATGCAGGCTCATTATTTTCTTCAATCTTATTTGAATAATAATTAAAAAAATCTGGAAACCCAAAGAGCAAGAGCCTCCATCTGTGAAATCATCAAGAGACCAAACTTGGAGCTGTTCCACTAATAATTAATGGTGAAGAAGATTTTTTGGGGACTTTAGCAGAGTCTCTTAAATGCAAATTTACCTTTTTTTTTCTTTCTCCAGTGTATTCCCAGAGGCTTTGAATGTGGAAAAAAACATTGTTATATAGCCACTGGATTTTCATTCATTATTAGAGAAGCAGCTGTATGGGGCGACATTTTCTTCAGTCTTGGATCGCTTGTCTGTTGCTTGGAAAAAAATGTCATATTTAGTTAAGAAAAGCAAAAAAAAAAATTAAATGGGAAAAGTACAAAACATGCATAACAAGAATCAAATACATCTACCTACCATTTAATATAATGTTTAATTCTTCCCAAGTGTCACCTTTTATGGCATATTTTACTTATGTCTACAATCTTTACTAACCTGAATTTGCTGTTTTTCCAACTATTGACACAACAAACCCAACGCTCTGAGCCAGAAAACCACATGCTGAGCCCATGTATTAATATCTTGTGAGATTATTTTTTAATCCTAGTTGGAGTTTTAGTCTTTCCCTCAAGGACTCCTCGACGGAGGCAGACCGTCTTTGAACTTCATCGGCTGTAAAATATGCAAAGAGTAGGGAGTATAGCACATGTCAAATGAAGAGAGTACTTCAGTTTTTCCATTAGTCCAACATTAATATCACCAAGGGGATAGACACAGAGACACACAAAGTGCAGGAATGCTATATTTAAATGTATAAAAATGATCCATAAAGAGAGAAGAAGGGAGCGATGTTGATGAAAAATAATCAGAAGAGGCAATGTGATATTGGGCTTAAGTGGACATGTCAGAAATAAATTAACTGTCAAGATAATGAATTTGACACCTAGTTATTAATGTATAATTTGATTAGCAATAATCGTCAGCTGTTGTAATCACTGGATTAGCCCTGTGTGTGAGCGTGCAACTATGAGGCTTGAAGTCCTGCAAAGCTATAAGTTGGTACGGAGGCTCCGTGTCAGCCCACTCCACAATAAATTGGATCCGAAAGGATTTACGGCATACCTGATTGCAGTGGCTAGGGGGGTAATGAGAACCTCTTAGAATGAGATTGCCTTTGGGTGGGGGCACCGCTGGAGGGCGATAACCTCTGCCCCCATCCTCCAACGCAGCTCTAACAACACCGCAGACGTTTTCAGTCGCGGCCTTCTTCTCCTACTCTTCAGCTGGAAGGAGCACACCTGCCTGCCACGGCCCCCAGAGAGCTACACCCAGGACCAAACTTCCATTCAGCGACCCGGCTGTAAATTTTCGGCAGCAGTTATATCAGTGCCTGGCAGCGGCCGTGGCTCAGCTAATCTCCTGAAGCTTTAAACAATGTGGTTGTCAGAAGCAAGGCCTGCCAAGCCTCTCAGCTAAGCCGAGCCTCAGAGTGGTGAACGATCCCCAAGCAACACTCGTCTCGCCGCTCTGCTGTGCCCAGGCGAGTTGTGGAGAGCAGAAATGTGTTGAACAGCTTCCTAGCGCTAAGAGCAAAGCCAAAAAAAACTGCAAAGGAACTTTATGCCTTCATCCAGGCTGGCTGGGTGGCCAGAGAGATAAGAATGTTTGCCTGTTGGTGGGGCCACCACTCATGTCCAGACTGAAATATTTCATCATTCAACGTCCCCTGAGTATGAATCCTTGTGACTTTGGTTATCCCCTGCCATTTCCTAGAACACCACCATTCAATTTACAGTTGTGGAGGGAAACTATTGAGTGGATTACCGTGTTAACCAGAGGAGATATCCTCATGACTTCTCATCTTCTGACTAACAAGTTTAAAGTTCACAGTCATCCAATGAAATACATCCAACAACTTTTTGAATCCGAAAAGCTTTCCATAGAGTGGTTGGATATTTTTGCAGGAGCTATCATGGTCCCATGACAGATGTGTGAAATGTTTGATCAGTATAGAATGGATAATCTAGATTGCTAAGGATAAATCCTTATAACTTCAGGGGTCCGCTGACTTAGTGACCATTATTTTTCTATCTTCAGGTCAAATTTTCCGTTATATTGAAATTATCTCAGGAAATGCCACACGATTTGGACACAACATTCATCTTTTCAAAGGGGATGTATAATACCAACACCAACTCCTCCTGCACCAACAGCAGGTTAACTTTTTGTTTTTGAGTGACTGACATTGTTGAGTGTGATCAGGCAATCATGTCCCCCATGGGATGAATTGTAAAAGGTTTCTGATTTCTCAACGTTTCCTCGACTGCATCTTATCAAAACTATTGTCTCATAAATTTGGTTTATGATCTCATACCTAAAACAAAACCACAGCCGTTGTTTTTGGCGTTTGGTAATAATTTCATGCAAACTGCCGTGAAGAAACCTAATTAGCAAACTAATTAGCACATGTTAGCATACTTAACAATAAACCGAGATGATGAACATTGCAAACGTTGTACCTGCTTTTCAGCATTTACTTTGTAAGCGTGTTAGCATGCAGATTAAGACTCTGCTTCATGTCGAAGAATGAATGCATATTCATCAGGCTTCTTTCTAGTTCATACTCTACTGTTTTTCCCTCTTGGATAGGAAGCATATGTTTTCTTTGCCTCCTTCCTCCTCTGTTTTATACAAACACAGTGAAGGACACCAGGGAGGCAGGCTGCAGATGAGATACCAGCACTGTTAAATAAATCACAGAGGCAGGGATCAGCGGAGAGGAAGGGGGTATGGAGTAAATTTTCCCGTTGTGTGAAAGCAGTACCGCCCACACTTGACACAGTTAATCATGAAATTCTCTGACGTCCATATATAGCCGCGCATTAGTCAGTTCACACAGTCTCAGCGTTCTGCGTGAGATGTGTGGATGACACTACCGTGACTCGGTTACAAAAAGTGGGAGTTTGTTATGTCCAGTCATTGGCCGAATCTTTTTCAATGCAGCCATTACGTCGTGCTTTTTATGAACACACGGTACAGGTGTGCTTCACATTCTGACCCTCGGTGAAGGAAGTGAAAAGTAGCTAATGGGATAAGAGACACGCTCTGGATGCATCCTAATCCAACAATACAGCACAGCCACACCAGATTTCTCAAAGATAATGGACGTGGTTGGGCCAGTATTTGATTCATTATTAAGCGCTTATTTTAAAAATGGTCATTTCCATCTATCACTATGCTGTGGTCCAATATCTTTTAAAGAAACAAAATCTTGATTATTATGCGCTTAGCAATTTTATGTTAAGTTTTGGGCATTTTTGAGCCTTTATTGGAGAGATAGGACAGTGGATAGAGTCAGAAATCAGGGAGAAAGAGAGTAGGGAATGTGGGGAAAGTAGCCACAGGTCGGATTCAAACCTGAGCCACCCACTCGGAGGACTACAGCCTCCATACATGGGGCGCGCGCTCTAACCACTGCGCCCCCGCTTAGCAATTTTAGACCAATTCCCCCCCCCCAAAGTATTTAGAGCTAAAAGTTGCAATCCAAATTTGGGCTTTTATGAATCACAATAAAGTTGAAAATTCAAGTCAAGTTAGTATAAAGCACATAAAACAACCTTCGAGCAAGTCGAGATAGCTTCAAACGTTTCATGACTCAATATATGATGTGCTGGAGAGAAGGTGTTAAAAGTGCTCTAATTCCAAACATCGCGTGTTGACACAAATTTTTCACACGTTGTCATGTATGTGTGTTGTGTGATCACAGCTTGAGTAAACAGGATGGACGGCCAGAATTATTATGATGATGACATCAAACATTTAAAAACAGCATCATGTGCTATGGCTTAGACCTCCAGAGTTCACCTTTTTCTGTTAGGAAAACCTACTGTTCCACTTTTAGAAGCTACAGAAATAAATAACCCACGTCAGTAATAACACGATGTAATATTGTCTGTTTCCTCTCTGCATTTCTGTGATTCTCATTTTGGAGTTGACGTACAGAATTCACCTGAGAGAGTCCAGACAGCAGCTGTGAAAATGTCAGTGAGACGTATCCTCCCGTCAGAGCTAGGGCTGAAAATTCTCCCTCTGCTTACAGAGAAGTCCTCATGGGGCAGTCAGGGCTGGAAAATAATAAGTAAGCAGATCTTTAATTGTTTCATACGCATTCAGCTTTTATGAAGCCTTCCTAGCTCTGAGCCCCACAAACCCCAGAGTGTGCCGTTCATTAAAAATGTGCCTCCACAAAATACATCCTGAACCTCTCTGAGTCGAGATCAGACGCAGGGCTTCAGTCCAGGCGAGCGTGCAGTGTTTCTGATCCACTGAGAGCGCCGCGGCTTTGAATAATACATGCCACAGTGTTTCTTGACTTCATATATTATAATAAAGCTTTGTGCACTCCACCACTTTGGCCCTATAATTTTACACACAGCCCCTGCAGTTCTTTAAGGCCCTTAAAACCTATTTTTTAAATGGGCGCCTAAGTGTGAGTAATACAGTACCACATAAAACACAACATTATCTGCAGGATTTTTAATGTTTAATTCAAGACAGGTATTTTTCTCTGCAGTTTTTTTTACTTGTTGGCGGTAGATTGGGCACAGTAAAAAACAAGTCAGAGAGAGAGAGTGGATTATGTTACGAGTGTCATTAAACAGTTCAGTTGTGTGAAATGCTAATTTTTAACCATTTGGCTTCTAAGGCGAGGTTCCCAAACTTTTTCACCCCGTGACCCCCAAAATAAGGTGCTAGAGACCAGGGACCCCCTCTGTCCCTGGAGGTGGTTAAAACATTTAACGTTGCACGCTAATAGGCCTCTCCAAACACTAGGCTGTTGTGTTCTTATGTGTTGTTCTCATGCAAAACGCCCTGACATTATTCAAGAAACACGAGTAGCAGAACATCTCTTAAAAACTCATTTTGTTTATATATTTTCTCACAATGGGTAAATATGCAATTTGAGTCTTTTTTAATTTTCATATGTTTTTGAATGAAATCTCGCAACTCCCCCTAAATGGGTCCCGACCCCCACTTTGGCAACCACTGTTCTATAAGACACTTAGAAGAGTTTCAAAGAGATAAATAGACCCAAAAATCATTACACAATACAATGTAACATCAGACTTTTAGTAAGTAAGTTTTAAGAAAATGTGGAAGGCTACATACAACATAAAACAATGTAAGTTTACATGTATGAAGTCGGAACATCAACAAAAATATATATGTAGGTAAAATGTGGAAAAAAAACCTCCCAAAACTGATAAAACAACCCCAGCTCCAGCGTTTTGGCGTCTCCCTACTGGCGTCCATTTATGTCAAAAAATGCGCCACGTCTCCTCAGCAGGTGCTGCTAATGAAGGTTGAGAGTCAGAGCCCCCACGACCCCCCTCTTCAGGTGTGACATCAATACTGACCCTGCTTCTCCTCCTAACAACACAGAAGAAGACACAGAAGTGAATTCTCCTCAAACATGATCACAACAAGCCCTCTGTACCGTCTACTCTTTTAAAAACCACACAGATATCAAAGAGCGTAATGAAACATTCACTTTAGTGAGTAGAGTGCAGCACTTTGTGTACCTCATACTGCACACATTCTAATTTTACACCGCAAAAAAAACAGGTTTCACAATCACAACTGTTTGATTTATGACTATTAAAAAGACTAAAGTCCTTTATAACTCTTTTCATGTTAAACCATCGCCCTGTTTTAACAGTCCAGCTCATGATGAAAGGCAGTTTTTAACATGACAATGAACTGGGTAAATTCAGTCAGACTCTGTTTGGAAAGCTCAGCTGAACTCTTTATTTAAATATCAACTAGCAAATATTTATTAAAAAAAACACATGGATTCATGAATCACACACAGATCTCTGCGGAGAGTCTCCCCCGATGGAGAGGAGAATAATGAAAAAAGCTTTTGGGGATAAGCTGCCTTTCCTCGCCTCTGAATTTTTGACTGAATGGGGTCTAAATCTCACTGATGGCATGAAGCAGACAATAATAGCGCTCGTCTGCGGGAATAATGGCAACAGGAGAGATAGACAAAAACAGGAGCAGATTTGGAGAAGGGGTTTAAACAGTCACAATGTTGCATAAAAAAAAAAAGAAATGGGTTGATGATAAAAGTGGAATCAGATGTTGAAATCTGTCCTCCGAGCATGCTTATCAAAAAGTCAGCTCCCAAAGTAGAATTATAAATTTATGACTCTCAGGGTTGTTTTGACGAAACAGAACACGGCGACTGACTGAAATATTCTGCATCTTAAACTCACAGAAGAAGAGGAAGCACAGTGCAGGTCTTTAAGTACATCAAATATTCAAATGTAGTCTCTTCAGCGATTTTAAGCCAAACTGCAACAAAAATGAATAAATACTCTTGCATAACCTGCTTTGCCTTTTCACTGGGCATGCATGCTAATACCTTGTGCATCCTTTTTGTAAATAAATGCATGCATCTTGTTAGCGTGTGATGATTTTTTTTGTGTTCTTTGTATTTCACAGGATCCGAATGTGACATAACACCTTTGAAGTGTGTTAAGAGAAAGTGCTCCTCTTCTGTCTTCGTTCTTTTTTTTTTCTTTCGCTGGCACTGCAAACTGTTGAAGCACTTTTCCTCAGCCAGAGAAAGAAAGTAAAGCAAATTTACATTTCAATTTAGCAGCTGGTAATTTCGCTTCTCCAGCAAAAGCTCCTCCATAAAGAGTCTGACTCAAGCTTAATAGATTAAATATAAAAGAGCTTCCATTAATGGATCCAGAAACTTCCTTCATTTGACTCCTCACATGTCAAAAGAGGAGAAAGTCGAGGCTCAAATATTAAAGTCAGCACAGATTTAGTGTCGCATCCTCCTCAGCAGAGTGTGTGTGTAATGACTTCAACACATCCAATCATTTCTCTTGATGAAAACACTGTGCTTCATGCTGGTAGATGATAGTTTATTTATTTATTTATGTGGCTTATGCACCAATTTTCACAGTGATTACTCCTCCAAACCCAGTGTGACATGGCATTAGAAAGTTGTCAAAGTCTGTTTTCTTTCTACTTTTGAATCACTACTTTCCGAGGAGAATGACAGCAATACATCAGACCCTGAGCTATAGATTTATATACACTAATCAGAAAAAATAAAGGAACACATTTTGCCTACAGCACACCTGGTCGTCTGTCATATAAGATTATGTAATGTTCGATGCAACCAGACCGCAGACTGCGACCCGACCTGCCCCCGCATATGGCCGTGCTATTGTTGAGCTTATGAGATGGAAAATGTCAAAGACCCAGGAAGAACTTTGATTTCATCTCGCTATTAGTGCCACGGAGAAATTAGGTGCTGTCATATTCTTACTTATCACTGCTAAAAAACAAAGTGGCAATGAAGTAGATCGCAAAGATCCGTTGTCTGACCAGGGCTCAGAAAATCAGCAGAGACACCTCCCACCCCCACCAAGGACTGTTTTCGCTGCTGGACTCTGGAAAGAGGTTCCGCAGCCTCCGAAGCAGAACTTCCAGGTTCTGTAACAGCTTCTTCCCACAGGCCATAAGACTTTTGAACAGGAAAAAATAATCCCTCCATTCCCCCTCAAACCCCCACACAGGACTACCTCACTGGACTGTAAAATACAATGTAATGTGCAATATATTTATCTGTATAGTAATTTTACTCATAGTTTTTCTTTTTATATCTATTTATATCTGCACCTTATTTTAATTATTAATATGTAAATACATGCTGCTGTTTTTATCCTGCACTACAACGAGCCAAATGCAACGAAATTTCGTTCTTATCTGCACTGTAAAGTACAAGTTTGAATGACAATGAAGAAAGTCTAAGTCTAAGTGTAGAAATGTAAAAACCTGCAGTTCATCAAGTGTCCACTTGCTGGCTGCAGAAGCCCCGGGTGTCACATACACACCCATTTAAAAATGTGCGTTTTTACAGCAGAAATAAACATGTTTGTAGCCTGTTTAAAAAAAAAAAAAATAACTCATCCATTTTTATTTTATGAAGGATGAGTTATTTCATATTAAGTTACGTGGGTTGACCTGACTGAGGAGGGGAAGCAGTGTAGCTGTTTGTCAGGAGGCTTAAAACCCGCCTCCTCTCCAGCTCTTTCTCCGGTGTTAGGTTGACTAAAAGTTAGCTTGAGATGGCATTTCCATCATGGCGACCGCCATCGACAGACTTCCAAAGCCCCCTTCAGTAACCAATGGGTGATGTCACTCATGCTTTGTCCATGTTTATTTACAGTCCACGGCCTTGGAGGAAGATGTACACACAAGTGTGACATAAAATAATATAAAACTGTCAATTGTTTTTCTTTCAATGTTTAGTATACAGCAGCCTCAGGATTAACTCTAGCTTGATTAATTCTTGTGTGGAGTTATTTTACAGCCTGAATGGAGAGATTGAAGTTTCTAATATCTTCTCATACTTCTCATTGGACTTACCCTTGGGAGGAGAAAAGTTGTTTTAACTTTTAACCAGGAAGTATTTAAAGATGTTGTTTAATCCACACAGCCTCTTCCAAAGGATAAGATGAAGAGCTTACTGGAATGGGGTTCAAGTAAACAGGACAGAAGAAACTTGAAACAGAAGAAGTCATGTCTCATAAGTCTTCAAACATACACATCTTCTCACGTACTGATGATCATATCAGTATCTAAAGCAACACGCCCACTCAGAGCAACTCCCTGCATGCCTTACTGCCCTTTAACGCTTTCATTTGATATATACATGGTTAGGTATAAATGGTTTAATAACAGTGATACGGTTAAAGGCTGAAGCAACACGAGAAGAGTAAAGAAAAGGTGCACGTCATGCTCTTTCACTTTCATGATGTAAAAGCCTAAACGGAGCAGTGAACCTGTTGTCAAATGACTCTCTGTGGATTTCCACCAATTGTCCGGTTTCACAGGATAGACTTCCTATTAAAAAGCAGCGGCTGGAAAATGAGCAAGCTGAGTGAGGGAGCCCAAGTGAGACATTAATGTAGAGGGTGGGAGAGAGAAATGGTTCGCAATTTTCTACTCCCACCTAAAGAGACGAATGTCCACAGAAACCAGGAAACAGACGGCGGGTTCTCTTTATATACAGATGTAACTTGTGGTTCAATCCACCGTGTTTGAACCTTAAAGATGCAACATCAATACAACCGCTATTAAACAGATATCCTGCATCCCGTGTCCACTTAGAGTTTTTTTGGGCAGGAAAGCGCTGGCTGTACGCTCAGGAGTGTTTGCGTGAAGCTTTTGTGCGATGTGAAGAAAAGCATGGCACGTCCGTCCTGTCTCTATGACAACGGAAGCTATATGACCGACACTGCTCCGTTACTTTTTGCTGCATTTTTTATATTTGAGATAGCTTTTTACACGATTAGACATGGCGAAAAGAGGATGCGAGTACAAGACACGATCCTTAGGCGGCAGAAATGCAGGGAAAATCAAACATATGGAAAGGAGTGCCGGTGACGTCAACAGCGCCTTTCTTAAAAGTTGAAAGATTTTCAACTTGAAGAAAGATTTTCAATTTGAGCACTTGGAGCAGCGCACAAAAAACGGGGGTCAGCTCTATGTTCCCACATTTCTAAGATTTTTTTTTTAAAATAATGCCCTATGTTAACACATTTCTAAGATTTGTCTCAAAATTAAACCCTATGTTCCCACATTTCTAGGACATTTTCAAAATTAGGTCTTGTGTTCCTACATTTCCCTTACAATTAATTAATTAATTTAAGCCCTATCATCCCACAAGACACAGTAATTTAGCTAAAGCTACATTCCATCTGTAGTCCATTGCTACTGGATAATAGGTTGGGTGTAATTGGCTACCAAATTGGGAGAAAGGGGGATAAAATCTGATACAAATTTATGAAAAAGTAACTGTGGGAACATAGGGCCTAATTTTGAAAAAAATCTTAGGCACGCTCCCAAAAAAGGCATAATGCTCGGAATAAAAGACGCTGGTTGCTGCGCTTTTTCTCCAGGCGGCCGCTTTCTACTGCGAATACTCTCTACTCATTGAAAACAATTGGCGCTCAGAAAAAAACGCTAGATGGACACGGGGACTTATGTAGCATGATGAAACTACAATTCATTTAGCAGACGCTTTTATCCACAGCGACAAACATCAGAGAGTACAACACAAGCAAGGATCTACAAAGGGGCAAGATAAAGCTAGTTTTAAAACTTTCTGACATGTTTTTAATGAAATTATTCAAACAGCAGAACTTCATAACTGCTGCTAATATGTAGGATGAACTACATCCAGTTTCTTTGTCGACAAATGCTAACGTCAGGTACGACAGAGAAAGCTTAATGCAGCGGGGGTTTGGGTCTGAAAAAGGTACAGCTGCAGGGAGGACGATTTAAAGTTTACCTTCAACTTTTACTCATCCCAGACTGCAATTCATTTCATCAGTCCTTCATAAAAACCTATTGTAAAAATACCAAATAAGAAAAGATCAAATAGTTACATCAAAGAGATGGCTTTTTCAGTGTGTGTCTGAACTCGTAACAGTGAGTTAGCACTCCTGTCTCTGTATCAGGGGCTCTATTTTCACCTCATTTTTCATCATCCTGCTGCCTCCTCCACTTTGATTATATAACAGAAAGTAGCACACAGCTTTCGCTCTCTTGTCCCCACACACTGGACTTTAATTTAAGCCTGTTTTAATATTCAGGCCTGCACAGCAACTCAAGCATCACACAATTGGTTTGATTATGAGATGCAGGCAGATATCTGATCTCATGCATTTCAGAAAATATAATGTATTTTTATTCATATTAACACAAATTACTTGGAATCTTGCAATCTACATAAAGTTCTTCACCCCCTTTCCACACAAACAATTTGATTCAGCCCCTTAATTCATACATTTGTCATTTATTGCTTTCATATTCATTAGCTGTGTCCCAAATTTATACTTGGAAATACATTTTGAAGGTCTGGTCTCCAAATCGAAACCATTTGTACTCGGCCTTGCCTCGGTCTCGGACTAGGCGGACCCTGGATTTTAAATCAAGACCACCACTGATTGGCAATTTTTCCACATCATTTCTGTGATTAGAATTGAAACAGCCCTTTCTTAAAGAACAAATTACTTCAATTCATTTTTGAAGTTTGATTTTTGTCACCTGGTTACGGCCGCAACCTTCCCAGTGTTACGGTCTAAATGAATGACATGCCCCCTGCACACAAGATGAAGATTTTTCACTGATAATTAATAATCTCGGTCTTGGTCTTGACTCGGTCTCGATCCCTAAACGTCTTGGTTTCAGAGCATTCAGGTCTGGAGTATGTCTCGGTCTCTGTTAGTGTGGTCTTGACTAAAACACTACCGTGGAGAAATATCCCCAAGAGGTTGCTGCCTTATTATATCTAGTCAAAATGATCTGTTGTATATATGACATATATGGTTGAATCTTTGGTTTGGCAATCTCCTTTATTAAGAAAGAGAGTTCAAACATGTCTTTCTAGAAATTCTTGTTACCCACGTTGTGATAAGATTCACACTGTGCCTCTGTAAAAGACTTGAGGTTACACTGATGATGTATTGTCTCTTTGACCCAAATGATGAAGGATAATTATAATGGCGAACGGGGAGCACAGCCAAAGAAAGACGACAGCTTTGTCTTTCTGCCGGTGATATATCTGTGGATTTGTCCGGAAATGTAAGGAAGGTCAAGACTACAGAAAGAAAGTTTGAAATGAATGAAGAAAGCATTGAAGGTTACTTCGAACCGTAACAGAGTACAAATGATGCTATTTTCTTTCAGAGTAGAGGACATGAACTGTGGTTACTGCCAGAAAACATCCATTTGACAAAATGAAACACATCGATCTGGGAGTTTTAGACAATAAACTCGAGGTCATTTTGGGATTGTACAACAGACCCTTTCTTTCCAAATAAAAACCAATGTCCTGGGGGTCTATAGAGAAACATGTTTCTGGGGGAAATCAGCTGCCAACGAATCACTATCTAGCCCACCAAAGAAGATATTTTCTGTCGCAGTAAGCCTTTTATTTAATTTGCCCAAGATCTATACTCTTTGTTCTGTTTCAGCACCTTTATACAAGAGCAGATTAAGAGAGTTTTAAGGCTTCAGAGAGTATTCACAGGAGGCTCAAAGCTGAACCAGCAATATTCCACCAGTTTCATATATCAGCACAGTGAGCAGTATTTAAAAAGACTACTGTAGCTCCGGTCTATCAGACAGCTTTTCAAATTAAGAAGGACTGAGACCAGCGTGAGTGGGCTGCTGGGGGCTTGGATAAATGAAGTTGTCAGTGGCCACTGGGCGTGATTCATAGGTTTACGGGTCGTTTGTTTGTAGCAACAGATGCTACCCCTCTCTCAGGGCTCTCACGATGTGCGACATGTGAAGAAAAGAGGTCGTAGTAAACACAGCATCGTCACGGCTATCAGGGCATGGTGAAAAGATTTGATGGATTCATGTGTGCGTTCCCTGAGGCGGCCGCAGTTTTCTACTTAATGATGGTATTATGTCAGCTGGAGGTAAAGCCCTGTCATGGATTACAGTATCCACAGCAGATAAACACCGAACCAACATTGCATATTATTTTAAAGCCTGAGCTTGAGCAGCAATGACATACATCCTTATATAAAAAATATTGAAACATTTTCTCTTTATTTTTGGACTGGAGCATAGTGTGTCTCTAGGAGTAGATACACAATTAGTTTGACAGCTTAGCTAAGCATGTAGAATGGAAACAGAGGGAACAGCAAGCACAATTTTGCCTACATTGACTTTCCCCCCTGGTTGTCCGGCAATGTCACTGTAGCTGTGACCCAATTCTGGGGCTCCTTCAAAGAGTGCATCTTTCATGGCCCTACATATCCCAAGATTCATTATGTGCCAGTTCAAACAAGATGGTGGATTCTGAAGCGGCCAGCAATAACACTCTAGAAATGTAGGTAACTGGTTTGGAATCACTAGAAAACAAAAGGGACCTTCAAACTACAAATGATCTTTCAAATGATAGATTGAGTTCCACGACATCACTTGTGTCAGCTAGTTCCAGTGCAGCTGTCAAAGTCGCTATAGTGAAAGGAGCAGTGCTCAGTAGAGAAAGGGTTTAGTGGGTGAAGCTGGTGAAGCAAACAGGAAATCGTCCACAGATCAGACAACATGCTATGGGTTGGTGCCGCAGCCAGTTTGACCAGAGAAGTAGGCGACTTCAAGGCATCCCCCACACGGCTGTTTTGGACACCCTTCAGTTTGCCAGATATGAGACCAGTTGTCACGGGAAACCAACAGGTGTTGCAGCGATGGAATTGGACAAGAGAACTAGTTCCGATATAACTGATTCTACCCGACCTACAAACCTTGGCTAGTATAAATATTGGAGATGCTTTTATAAATCGTGAGAGGTTAGAACACAGAAATGTTTCAAGACAGATGAATAGCTGGCTAAACACTGAAGCTTCAGTGTCCACCACATGGCAACTGGTGTGCACATCAACTCTATGCAGGAGGAAACAGGGGGAGACAGCTCTCTCCTTTGTTTTGAATGCAATGGGACTGCAGTACCCATTTTAAACACTAGGTGTCACAGATACATATTGCTCCTTTAAGCATAATTTTGCCTAAACCCCTCTCTTCAATAAAGATGAAACATTGGCATTTCACATGTAGCAAAGTAATATGTTGTAAGCAAGTCTACTTATTCATCTTGTGCGGATAAAAGATATTGACTGATTGATTGCTGGTTTTAACATCAGTATTTGTTAAGTCTGATTGGGTCAAACTTACATGAGCACATATAATTTTAGAAGAAACCTTGAATGGATTTCAATACAATAATACAAATAAAGTGATGGTTTATTTATTTTTTGCTTTTGGACAGAGATTTATGTTGAATAGGTGCTCAATGTGATCTGGGATGTGATCCAAATCTAAACTGACATTTTAATTTCATCTTAAATTTGAATGAATAAATAAATCATAAATTCCACTTTAAATCCAGCGCATATAAACCTAATCAGATCTTAAATTTTATGTACACCTCACACCTCATCAGAGGCGCCATGTAGGTACCCCCTTGAGAATAGAGTGATCATACTGAAGATGACTCAGACGGAGGTTTAAATGTGGAGATGTCGGCTTGTTGTTGCGATGGCTCGTTTATCCTAATTAGTGCCCTTCACTAATGAAGCCATTACCCCTGTTGTGCAGCCAGAGGCGCAGTGGGACAAGCTGCTCCTGATGCTGCAGCTACAGATGCTCATGTTTTCATCTTACTGTGTTTTACCTTCACAAGTGGCCTCTGTATATCATTAATCTTAGACCCCTGCACACTAATTGGGCAAACAAGGCTTGTTTATTAACAACTGTTAAAGATTATGTGTGCATTTGGTTCTGTTTTAGTCACAAGGGCCGAGTCTCATTGAATTACAATGCTTTGACAGATCAAATTCGATATGCAGCCAGTGCAGTCCGTGCATCTTTTAAGAATCGCATACCAAGGCCACAAATTGATTTTTGAATTAGGCAATAACTCTGAATAGCATTTTTTGTAGCTGAGGTCTGCAAGGACGTTTGTTTGTACTTGTGAAGAAGGGAGACAAGCATGCCTGAAGGCTGGATACTTATTAATCTTCGGAGAACCCCGAATGCTAATGAATAAAAGACTTATCTTGGCAGTGAGTCTGCCCACATTGCATGATGCAGGAAAGTCACTGAATGGATTATTTAGTAATCAAGCATCATCATGAAGTGTCAGATAGAACTGCTAAACCAATCACTCAGAGCCCAGCAAACTTTTGGAGAATACTCTATTTTTTAACATAAAGCTTCAGTGATGTGAAACAGATCTTGAGAACTGTGTCGTGTTTATCTATTTTAGGGTTTCCCCGAAATATTCTTGTGTGTTGGTTGCAAAGTTCTGTGTAGCTCTGTGAAACTTGCTTGTCTCTGAGCATTCAGCACTAAACTGTGAGCTCCTGAACTCCTGCTGCTCCCAAAATCATTCCCTTATTTTCTGATGAAATAGACTGCTCAGGATAACACCAATTCAACTCGATATGAATCTGTCCATTTAGGATGCATAAGGGATTGTGAATACATTTCCCCTGCTTTGGTGCAAATTAAAATAACAGATGAAGAGTGAGTTGGTGGTGATGTACTGTATCAAAAAGTTTCTATTATTTCAAATCCAAACCTGTTAAAATGTAACTGGTATGTTCAACATCAACATTTATGCTACTTGCTAGATACTTGTAGTTCTAGTTCTAGTGTTCTAGTTCCATAAATTGGTCTTGGGCCATTTTGAAGGTCTCGGTCTCGTCTCGGAATCAAAAGCACTTTTACTTGGTCTGGTCTCGGTCTAAGACTGGGCGGATTTTAAATCAAGACCAATCAAGACCACATCATTTCTGCGATTAAAAGGAAACCACCCCTTTCTAAAAGAACAAATTACTTAAATTCATTTGTAGATTTTTATCGTCCTGTTACGGCCGCAACCTTCCCGGTGATGGGAATGATTTTTCATTGATATTTATGGACTTGGTCCTATCTCGTCCTCGACCTGCCTTGATCTCGGTCTTGTCTCGGTCTCGGAGCATTCTGGTCTCGGGTATGTCTTGGCCTCCGTTAGTGTGGTCTTGACTACAACACTACTTTCTTCATCATTGTGTTGTTAGAGCTCTGCAAGTAAATTAATGTATAGGTGAAGCAGCATTTCACAATCAAAGCTGAGAAGAGAGGGGCATTTTGTCTCGACATTCAATAAGCTCTCTAAAGTACAGGATGTGATATGTTCTTTTTCAGGTTGTCCTCAGTCCACCATGTAGGCAGTTTGGAATTTCAGAGAAACCAAATTTATCAGAAGTTTAAGGTTTCGATATTTTTCAAATGAATATCAACGATTGACATTCATTGGATATGTGCCCAGCTCTGTTTGTTAGCATATTTCAGTTTTGGCTGTAACATTTGTGTGAATGTTTTCTTTCTGTGCTTTGAATTCGCCTTTAAGCTTCAGTGTGCCTTCATCTCAGGTCGACTTCAAGAAACATTTATTCTCCTATTCACTACAAATCCAATTTGACAACTCGTCTCCCCTGTTTTGATGTTCAGTCTCACAAGGAATATCATGACTTCAGCTGCTATCTTGCCCTGATGCTCAAAGAAACTCTATCAAATAGGAGCAAATACATCGCCTGGGGGCTCTGCGGCCTCATAACACCTGTCTCTGTTTGGAATCGGCCGGGCAGTAACGTGGATCTCTTTAGATCAGGGCGCTGTATACTCCAATATTCAATCAGTCTCTCTTTCTTTATATTGATCGACCACCCCTCCCTGCCTCTGCGAGTAATCACCGGCTGGCAGCGAAGGAGGGATGACAGCAGTTCTTGCTCTCTGCATACGGATGAGATGTAATCTGCCTGCCATCTCCAGCTGGAAGTGCTATCGGGCGACCGCGGGGCACAGGAGCGGAAATGACTCTGTACTGTTCAATCATTGTTCTCTCTGGCACCACGTCTCTTGGACATAGCTGGGAGCTGGAAGATTTAGCCTTCACACACACACAAACCCGAGGAAGACGCTGTCCCTCTAATGAGCAGGATCCACTTCAAGTGGACAGTGTCGAGGCGACGGTCTCTGCCACTACTGACCTCTTGGTGTCAGCTCTGGCCCAGCTTTATTTTCTCAGTGACAGAGATAGTTTTAAGTTTCAAGTTGGAGTGTGATGTGACAGTTCTGCTCGAGAGCCAGCTTTGCATCCTTGTAGCTAAGATTGATAATCTGCAGAGAGTGTTTAAACTAAAATCTCCAAACCCCATGGCCTCTTGGGGCGACAACTTGCTTCTTTTTTGGGGTCCGCTTATTCAGCCAAAAGTTAGTGGGATTAGCAATAAAGAATTCTGTCCTTGTGCTTCAAGTACACAGGGTCGTTCAATTGACCTGGGGTCTAGCACTGTGTAGTTTTAAGCATCTCCTTGTGGATTCTTCAAAGAGGATGGACATAGAGTAATGTTTGTTCAGCACATCAACCAAAGGTCCTTAACGCAGAAAACTTTGGGATGATCTCAGTATCCAGGGTTTAATTCAAGCCATGACATTTCTAAACATTTTCTAGGTTCTCCAATCATGCATAGATTGCAATCGTCCTTTTTTACAATGTTACAATTCACTTAGCAGATGCTTTTATCCAAAGCAAGTGTCTTTCCCAAGGACACATCAGACATGTTGTTCAGCTGGGGATCAAACCCTTGACTTTCTGGTTGAGAGGCGACGACTCTACCAACTGAGCCACAGCCATCCATGAAATTTTGATGAAATCATATTGTATTAAGCCATCTTCACCAACTTCAATCTGATATTGGACCTTGAAAAAAGTCAATTGGATGGACCAATCAACAGTGGGGCAGATTCTTGATCATCATTCATGAGTGTATCATCGTATAGTAAACCTGCAGAGATGCTCATGGATGATACTACTCACCCCACAAACAGAAGCCAGAACACATCAATGTTCTGCAGAATCTGTTTTCTGAGACTAGACTGACGTGATATTGTGTGATTCTTTTTTTTTCTTTTTCCAAACAGGGTTGAATGTATTTCTTTCCCAGCGAGGCTAAAGAAACTTGTTAAAGTATAGCTTTCTGTGCCGAGATCCATTGAAGATTCAGTCTGTTTTTCCAAGAACATTAAAGATTCTGTGTGAGTGGTTCAACTTCAAAAAGAAAAAACTTGGAGCCCTTCCACAGCTCTCCCACCAATCACTGTCAGAGCCTCCCTTGCCTCGTTTTTTCGTGCGACAGCTTTGGAGATCACTTCTCTTTCTCCCCTCCTGGAATTTGAAGGAAGTGTGATTATAGTTTCTTCTCTGAGTGGCAGCATCAATTTTACACGGCGGAGCTTCAGAGCGCTGGGAGATTAATTACTTCACGTTGTCCTCTTGCTTCTTTTTGCCTTACGCAATTTAAACTTTGTCTCATTTCATAGATGTCAACACAACAGCCTTTTGGCTCAGTTAACAAAGGACTTTCCACAATGTTGCCCCTGGTTTAATCGCTGTTGTCTGATGAAAACATTTCAGCAGAAGCAGGAAAAACTTGTGCATAATTCAGTGTGGACTCATCTACTCTGTGCAATGTGGCATGTACACCGGAGGCGTGCAAGTTACACGCCAAGAGCGAGATGTACAACAATGATGTTGCATAAGACTTCATTGTATCGCCAGATTAGACAGGAGACAGTGGATGTGTATTTTAAAATGTAAGGGAGTGACAGTTATTCACATCCAAATATACTGCGAGCCTCATGGCGAGTTTGAAACAGACTGTCAGCTCTGATGGGATCACGTACTTTCTTTAATCCCTTCATATCGCCCACTCTGTCACTAACTCGCTTATTCTTCCCCACACGTCCTCCGTTTGCACCCGAAATGTTCTCACTCCCACCATCTGGGAGTAAAACAAGCGAGACATGAGTGTTACTTCTGCTTCAGCGAGTTTTTAAATGAGCACACATACTTGTTTGTGATTGTCTCGCACCGCCTGGACCGACAGATTAACTGCACGATAGCTTCAACTAAATTCATGAATGCAGGTCAGATCCTTAAAAGTTCTTCATTATGTGTGGTGTGTTGGTTTATTGAAAGAGGTGACCCTTCGAGGTGTGTGAAGAAGAAGTCCTAGGAAATGTTTGTAAGTTGCCTTAAAGTCTTTATATGCGATTTTTCACACTTAAATATAATAGAAATCAAGTATATCCTCTGAAAATAACTCTGTGAGTCATGACTGTCTACAATAGGTGTAACACTCGAGTCCCACTGTCTGTGATGCTTTCAGAGTTTTCTGAGTCCTATCTTCAGTTTGTTTACATCGCCGGGCCGGCCGGCTGACTCCTCCCCTCGCGTATAAAAGTTGTTTAATTGAGGGACTAGAGAAAATAAGAATAACATACTGTACTCACTGCTTAACTGTGTTTCTAGATCACGCTCATTTCAGGTAAACTTACATGCAGTGTGAAGATACGAGCACAATAACGATCTCTAGCATTAGCATGCTAACACAACAATGCAGCGCGAGTTGTTTTGGTTTCATGCTGGTGCTCAAAGGCGATATCTGCTGGATGAAAAAATCGCATATAAAGCCTTTAAGTTGAATGAATGAATAAATGAATAAATGAAACCTTTCTAGGGAAAGTTGTTGACAACCATAAGCATTGCATGAATACATGTAAGGATTTCAAGTAGCAAGTTCAGTAAAGTGCAGAAATAGTAAATCGACTTGAGCTTGTTTAACACTTTTCTGCTTTAGACGGCAGGTCACACCTACACATTCACAACCGTTCACACGCTGCTCCATGCATACACATTCACAAGCCGACGACGGAGCATCTTGCAGGGACACATCGGACATGTGGCTGAGGGAGCTTGGTGTGGACTCTAACACTGAGCCACAGCCAGTGGGAAGAGTAGCAAGTTCATACTGAATAATCAGAGCTTCTTGTGCTGCTGAACGCTGCCTGGTACAACGGATGTGATGCCTCTTTTAGTCCTGGGCGTTCTGTGCCTTTGGCTTGAAGTCAAGAATCAGAAGAAAGGGGGTGCAGAAGGGGATGAGCCGGCCGGCCGTCCCGTGCATGTAAACATGGCTCGGGCATCATCACAGACAGAGGCCATACTTGATTTCAGCTGTATTTATGTGTAAAATGTCCCACATTCTTCCTTTAAGCCTGTTCCTGTAAAGCATAAAGTTGCATAAAATAAAAAGTACTCAAGTCAAAAACAAGAACTTCAAAATAGTTCTCCATATCAGTAATTAAGTGGATGTATTTCCATTACTTTTCTCACTGAAGGATGTTTAGAAAACATGAAGAATTAAAGCAGCGATGACAAGACACATGTTTGGGATGTTTTCACAAGAGTCTGTCTTGTTATTAGCTGGTAAAGAGGTTGGGGGAATAATGTCAGTGAGCTCTGATCTGAGGCTTCGGGGGGGCTATCAGCAACATCTCAACAGAACAAAGCACAGCCTCCCTTTGATGGCAGCCCTAAGTTAGGAAACATGATTAAAGTGCTCTACTTTCTGCTAATCCTCTGAGGGGGAACTTGATAAATCTACGGAGCAGCAGAGAGGGCGAGCGAGGGGGGAGCAAAGAGAAAAGAGGGGATAGACGCATGGTTTAAAAATGTTTTCTTGTCATTCAGTTGTTACACGTCAGAGACTAAAGCCTAAAGATGCATTTCCTGCCTTCATTTGGTAATTAATGAACAAATAAGCCTGTTGAACTGTTTCCAAATGTGCATCCAGAGACTTTCCTTTCAGAGCGTCTCCCCGCGCTGTCTGCGGGGATGAAAAGCACGATGACACACTTCACATCTCTCTCTCACGCTCTGTGCTAAATGTCTTTCATGGAAACTCGAGTGCTGTTACCCTCAATAATCATCCCTGTCCTGCTTTTCAATACTAATAATTCTCTATTTGCTGTGCCTTGAACCATTTCAGGCTGCCTCCGTCTGTCTGTACAGGTTCATTGTATTTAACCCTCAACACAGTCTGTAACTGTTTAACACTTAAGATTGAGCAGATGTCTTTTGTTTCAGGGTGTAGGTTTTATATGACGAACATAATTGCTCACATCTGGGTAATTGGCCACTTGACACCTGCAGAGACGCCCCCTAAATCCGAAGGGTCTTTTTTAGAGTAATTTAAGATTTGCCCACTTTAAAACGCTGCATTAAGGCTCTGTCAGATTGCTTCATTGTCATATTGCTCACTAATATGACTCATTGTAAGCGCAAATCCTAAAAGAGACAGATTCAGAGATTGGGGAGAGGGAGAGAGAGTGGGAAATGAAATGCTTGAAAGGAGGTTTCCGACCCAGGATGCTCACTTCTGCACAAGGGGCATGCAAACTAATGACTAGGCCACCCGCTCCCCAAATCTGTTCTTTTCTAATTTGGACCACTTTGGCCTTGTTCAAACTGCCGGTCCAAAGCTGTTTTTTTGGCAATATGTTGATTGTTCAAGAAGGAGTAAAATAAGTTAAGTGTCCTGATTGGTTTTAGAAAAGTCTGTGGAGAGAAATACATATAAAAATGCACATTTAGCTAAT
Organism: Labrus bergylta; assembly: GCF_963930695.1. Taxonomy (NCBI): domain Eukaryota; kingdom Metazoa; phylum Chordata; class Actinopteri; order Labriformes; family Labridae; genus Labrus; species Labrus bergylta. The sequence continues at coordinate 5,740,908 of NC_089206.1, forward strand.
CTGATGCAAGGCACATTTGAAGGTGATTTTAAAATGCAAATTCAAGTCGACACATGCATCTCAGCGCCGACACTCGTCGACCTCAGGTCTGATTACAAAGTGTCTGAAGTGGCACTTGCAACGCTTCATAAAAGGTGGACCTCACATTCAAAGCATCGTGCGTCAAAGTCACATCATCCATTTACGTAGCCAGTGATGCCTTTACTGTGTCATTAGCACAGAAATCCCATTCCTATCCGACCACGTTGAACAACAGTGTGGACTGTCCGTCTTAAAGATCTCATTTGAGAAACATACCTCATGAACAGTCACACTCTGAACAAAGGGTTTTTGTTATACGAGTGTTAAGGTGACACATTTTTTACTCTTTAGAACATTATTTGTCACAGTTTTGCCCGAGTCTGAACATATTGTATAAAGTAGTCTTTGAATCCCCTGAAGAATTTGAAGTCATTCACCTGAAAATTCCTCCTCCACTCGCTCTGACTCACACACGCGCCATAGCACAGAAGCTGCGACCACAGCTTCAAAAAGAAAACCCTTATTTATAAATGTGTCCTCCTTCCCCACTTTCATCAACTTATCAATGAATCCTTAATCACTGACTTCAGTGGCCTCCATGTTTACTGACGTATGACAGCGAGCCTAGCCCTGACAGTGTATAGACAGTGTGTGGAGAGCACAGATATGACCAAAACAGCACACCAGCACACTCACCACACAGTATATCTTGTCATGATTAACCAGAGTCCGACTCATGGTCAAACATGGGGATCCCAGCTTTGAACTACTTTTAACTAAAAATGTACGAGGAAAAACTTAGAAAAAACTATAGATGAATGATGAATGCATGAGCTGGAGGTGAGTAAAAATGTATTTGCTGCTGTTGTTGGTCTTCCCTCTACCATTTCGTACTTCATGATAATATGGCCAATGCTCTGCTTCCCTCTGAGTTCCCTTCCGCTCATGTAAACATGTTTAAAATTAATGATTTGAAATTGTGCGGCCCTGGTACATTGGATCACCCAATACACCATTGCCAAACAATCTGACAAGATCATCTTTAGAAACATCTAAATATCATGGCTTTGCGTTTGCTTTTTAATCTTTATTTTTGGACTGACGTCTAAAAGAGCCTCCGGTCAGACTCGAACCCGGGCGGCCCACTTTGAGAACTATATCGCGTCACCTTCAAAATTCTGCTCCTCACCTTCAAGGCCATCCACAACCTCGCTCCGCTCTACCTCTCTGAACTCCTGCACATCAACACACCTACCCCGCACTCTCAGGTCTTCTTCTTCCATTCAACTCACTGCACCACCCGCCCGCCTGTCCACCATGGGGGGGTCCAGGGCCTTCAGCCGCTCTGCCCCCCCACCTCTGGAACTCCCTCCCACCACAAATCCGTAATATCGACTCTCTCGCTATTTTCAAATCTCATCTCAAAACACATCTTTTTAAACTGTAATCTGTCATATTCAGCCTGATCATTCTCCACAGGTCTCATAACTCCTTTACATCCTGTACATTTGTGTTTTTTGTGTTTTTAATGTTAATTTTATCGTTGTGTTGTTACTTTGTTGTTTTTATCTCTGCTCTGTAAGGTGACCTTGAGAGTTTTGAAAGGCGCCTTTAAATAAAAATGTATTATTATTATATTATAGCCTCTGTACATGGAGCGAGACCTAGCTGCGAGGCCAACTGGCACCCTGACTTCACAGTTTTTAACAGAAAGGCAAAATCGAGCGCAAAATCGACTTGATTTTCCTGTAGTGTGTACCCCGCTTAAATGTGATGTCTTTGTTTTTGTTCTTTTCCACTTTAAAGTTTAGTTCAGTTTAAAACCATGACCTGCAAACTCTGGAGTCTGATAATGGCAATATTGAAAAGATGATGTCAATAGAACAATTGTGTCTGAGCATTAAATCTGAATTAAGGCTTGTTGTGTAAACATAGAACTCAGTGGGGGAAAAAAAATGCAATGTGCCTGATCATATGTGGATAAGATATGTCGGATGTGTATGAGCTGCTGTCGGGGATTTATTCCCTGCTGCTGTCATCCAGTTCCACCTTCCTGACTTCATAAACGTGAGTGGTTTTTAATATTCAGCCATGTCTCTCCCAGGTGCATACCGCTGCATCTGTCAGGACGAAACATTTGAGCCATTCATCTCCATTTAGCCACAATCTCTTCCTCAGTGGGCAAGAGGAAACAAATGAGCCCAGTTTAGACGTAATGGATTTTAGCGCTGACAGGTTGTAAAAACCTTGGTGTCGTCCAAATCATGAGATAAGTACCGAATTCAAATGTGATGGGTATTAAATTCCAGATTCTGTTCTGCAGTAATGGTTTGGTTTTTCTCAGGTTGGAAGACTGAAGGCTGAACTTTGTAGAAATGAAATAGTCCTAACTCAATTGGCCAATTAGCCTGCTTATTATCCTTTAGATTTATTCTCCTATTTGAAACAGTATCTAATTTTTTTTTATGTCTATTGCCGCCATAAAAATGCTTTTAAAGGACGCAGAAGAAAAACTTGACTGCACAGTTACAATGCAACACCAGACAATTACACAGGGATACTCTCCCTACATCCCCCTCTGTCTGTTCCTCTTTAAAAAAAAAAAAAAAAAAGGATGTAGTCATGATTATCTTTCCTAATATTTAATAAAAATCTTTATTTAGCCTTTGCCTCAGAGCAAATTATTCCATCTTGTTCATATCTTACACGTGCCTGTTGCCCCAGATTTATGAAAACGCCTCCTGGCTGAAGCCATGTCAAAGAATTAGAGAGAGAATTGTTGGAACAAAAAATGAAGTGCATTCATCTCTGCAGGGTCAGAAGAGAGGGGGGGGGAACGAAAGAATGAGAAATCAAAAAATAGGCTGTTTGTGAAGTTGAGTGGCGCTCTGGTTTTTTGTAGAGAAGGACGGTCACGTTTTCAATCTCTGCGTCTGTCATGCCTCCAAGCATCCTGGCATCCCCACTGAACTCAGACAGTTGTCCGGCTTCCAAGACTCTGAAGCTATTTTAAGTGAACCATGCAACTCTCGTTCTTTCTCTAATGAAGCCTCTCAAAGAGCAGACTAAAAACCACATAAATGACTGTGTTTTATTTTTGATAATCATTTTCCATCCCAGCGTATGACGTAATGTTCTCCTGCACAGACACACAAACTTCAGAGGCTTTCTTTTTTAATCAAAGAGGAGGAGAAGTAGGAGGAAGTGCCAGCAGGCCTGCACCTCATCTGTTGTTGTTCTCTTCCTCATGCTTTGATGACCAAATGCCCCCTGGTGGTTCAAATGAGTCATGTGCATTCGTCCTCTTTTAACTGTCACTGCTTTTTCATGCAACACTTATTGTGTATCTTGTCATTTATCAAAGCTTTTATCTAAAAAATGTTGTCTGAATGCAAAAGGGAATTCAGCTAATAGTAGACGTCTAAACAAAGATGGAGCTGTACCGAAGCAAATCTAGAACTTTGAGATTCTTTACTTGAATATTTCCATTTTCTTTGTGTAATGGGGTCTATATTTTAAAAGGATTTATAGAAAAATAAATTCTCCAAAACATTTGTCTCATAGTCGTAGCTACTTTTCAGGTCAAGATTGAAGATAAAAACTTAAAAGTATTGCTTCAAATATGCAAAAACTTAAACCAGTGTTTCCCTGCATTCCCTCCTAAACCTTGCAGATAATTGTATTTCAACAAACAGGTACACCAATAAGTTTTACTGTATATTATAACAGTCATAAAAAAATAAAAGTGTTCATAAAGGTTTGAAACAAACTTACTTTAAACCACATTTCTGTCCACATTTCCCTTTATAAAGAGCAGACCCCAAGGTTGGGAAACTGCACCGTGATATCTTAAGGTATATAAAGAACAGAAAAATATCTTTACTAATATCTACAACAAAATGTCAAAATACATTTTTGAATAGGTAGAACTTCTCTGCAAACTGTATTAAAGCTGAAAACATACATGGTGATTCATTTAATTCTGTTTTCTTTTGACCATGTGTAAAAAAAAAAAAAATCTTTTTTTTAAATGTTGTCTTGAAATAAAAGAAAACTTCTACTGATTTTCAGATAACATCTTTTTTTTAATGCAACAGTGGCTGCAGTCAGCTTCCATCGAATCTGTACTTTTACTTTTGTAACATATAGGACCTGTTCATGTGATGAAATATTAAAATGTTGCACTGGAGGGCTGCAGAGTGGTGCAGAGGTTAGAGCTGTAGCCTTGCAGCAAAAAGGTTCCTGGTACAGTTCCCGTCAGAGAACTATCTGTGTGAAGTTTGCATGTTTTCCTTGTGCAAGCGCAGACTTCCTCCCGTAGTCCAAAGTCAGGCTTATAGATCCGTATAGGTGTTTGATGTGAGTGTGACTGCTTGTTTGTCTTTCTATGTCAGCCCCGTGATTGACTGGCGACTAGTTCAGGGTGTATTCCACCTCTCTCACAATGCCAGCTGGGATTGGCTCCAGCCTCTGCGACCCTGAATAAGCAGTAAGGGTAATGGATGGGATAGATTGATGGATACCTCTGCTTAAATAAAGGATCAGAGTTTTCATTCTACCACTGCTTGAATATGTTTTGTGTGTGTTACCTGCCATCCATAAAAGCTCAGATTTCGGCCTGAGGCATTAAAGCAAACTTTGTTTTTTTTTTAATGAAAAAGACATATGGGAAAATAAAAGGCTTTTGGTGGCCTAGTTAAGGGAAAAGAAGTGATTATGGTTGTGTTTTGTCTCTGCAGCAGCCGCAAAGCAAGAGTCCACTGGGAGAAGCTGTTGGGGGAACGGTCACAAGCTGAAAGTCTCGATCAATAATTTTCCACGAGACGCATAAAGCCAAAGAGGGACATTTCCCTCTGTGAGCGAGCATATAGGGAACTCGGGATCAACCATATCAGGCGATATACTCCCCAGAGAGGCCATCCAATGTCACAACAAAAAGAAAATCGGCTTTTCTGTAACCCAGCCTGTAAAATCAGTGGCATAAAAGCGCTGATATCCATCAATCATTTGGGGCATTGACACACCCATCATCACAGCGAAACCAGGGCGCTGCAGTGAAACCAGAGAGGCCTTTAAAGTAGGACATGAACTATTCATTCTGTTGTGATACGCCAACACCTATCAGGTGTGATACAGGCCGTACTGATTTCACCTGGCTCCTCCTCGGCTTGTCTTTACAGAAATCACTGCTGGCGGAGGTGAGAAAAACGAGGAAGGAGAAGAAGAAGTCCAACCCTTTAAGAGCCATCACACAGAACGCCCCGAGGGAAAACTGGCTCCATGAATATTTTATGAAGGTATTCCAGTTCAGGGATAATTCTTCAGCCGTTTCAGAAGCTGCCAGGACCAGAAGGGATCGCTGTACCATTTAAAAATTCATCAGTGTAGTGGTTTATTAATTGTCCCCCCTGTAATGGTTTTGTTGTATAAATGACACAGCATAAAGAGGCCTTAGCCAGTTATCTATCTAAACAGCCTGTGTGTACTCCTTTTATTTAAGTCCCCTCTAAGGAACAAAAAAGCACCCAGACAGCAGCACAAGTCATACACCTACCTGTTAGCTAAAGGCCCCTTTTGGTTGAAATGTACTGGTTAAACTCATAGACTGTATAACACATGGACATAGTCTCAGTGACGTCACCCAACGGGTCTGGTAGAGGCATTTTGAAGCTGAATGATAGCGGTCTTTGTACTGGAAATCTCCACCTAACTTCCATTAAACTAGTAACAGACAAAGAGTTGAGATTAAGGCGGGCCTTAGGCCGTCTGCTAAACAGCTACAACATGCCCACCTGTCAGTGAAATAACTTCAAATGTAAACATAACTCTTCCTTTATGTGATCAAAGCACGAGTTCTTAAAAAGATTCATCCACCGTACAGTATGAACCAGTAAAGACATTAGCTATTCAGACCAAAACAGTTTTTTTGTACCATGCTGTACACATGTTCAATTCTGCTTAACATGGGTCTTAATTTAGCTTACTGAGCTTTTGGAGCCAGCCTCAAGTGGACACTAAAGGAACTGCACTCTTTTGCGCCTCTGCAGCGGTTTCATTTTTCAACAACAGAGTTTGCCGCTTGGTAAAAATTCCTCTTTTTGTAGTTTTTTAAGGTGTTGCCTGTTATGGCTGAGATGAATTGGAGGCCTTGTGATTTACAAAGACATAAATAGTTCAAACGAAATAACCAGGATTTTTGTGACACTATCTTTTTTTGGGGAATATGCCACCAGATTTGCGGTATATTTAGACAAAGACTAAATTTCTTAAACAATGTCTGGGTTTAATAATGACTGCAATGAGCAGATTAGCACAAAAGTGTCGCAGACGTCCAGTCTCCATTGGAAGCCACCAAGCTGTGATATCACTGGCACTTCAATTGGGAATCAGGAAGTCAGCCAGACAGTGGGATGAGTCATTTATTTAAGTGTATAAAACAAGAAAATACAACAGTTCCTGTCAGTGTTTAATAACACTCACAATTTTCAGTCTCTCTCTTTTTCTACCTTAACCCATGCATTGTCTCAACTCTCACACTTCACGGTGCTTTATGCATAGTGCCAAGTTTACAACACCACTTACATAAATTAACCACATGAAATTGGCAACAATCCATGATTTATTATTCAAACTAACTAACTACCCACTAACATCCTTCACCAAAAACATACCAACACAACAAGTATTTACAGATTATAAACCATTGCAATCGAGGTTACACTCACATTCAGGTTGCCAAAAAGTCAATATGCATCTGTGGTCTAGATAAAATGAGACTGTAGGGAATAAACCTTTTTATTTTTTAATAGCGCTGCCTGCGTCTGGTATCAATAGAGCGGCTCAAAAGCAGGAATTTAAGATCTGATCCCAGCACAGCAAACTGACAAGTAACAGTGTGATGGATATTTCCTGTGTGGTTGTACTCATCAATTGTTTACATTATGAATTAATTTAACAATTAATTTTTGTAATAATTAATCATCATCAGCGTAGTGGTTAATGTGCTCGCCCTATGTACGGAGGCTGTAGTCCTCCAATCATGCGGCCCGGGTTCGAATCTGACATGTGGCTCCTTTCCTGCATGTCATTCCCCAATCTCTTTACCCCAAAAAACACCAATGGGGCTTCATTTGAAGATATTTACTGGAATCATTAAACCCAAAGATCCTCCTTTTGAGAAGCTGTAAGCTTTTTTATTTTTTTATTTTGCTTGAAACAAATACCAAAATAAAGTTCCATTAAGTTCTACAAAAAATAAGGCAATGCAAGCTTAACAAAAGTAGTGTTTGAATGAAGGGAAACTGTGTTGCATTGAATTGTATTGTGCAGTTTATTCTGTCAGTAACTTGAGATTTAAATGTTACAGTACTGGTAGCGGTTAGTCTAAGTTAAATCTGCATGCACTTACTAAAACAATTCAGTCCTCAGTTTCCATATAAGCACTCATTGTGAGAGATGTAAGCAGTAATATGGCACCTCATTCTAGATGTTGTGTAAATGTGGTGGATATGTCCTTTTTTCTTTTTACCAGAGGGGAGTTGGGGGATAACACATTACTAGTTTCAAACAGATTAACAACAGACATGTTAAATATTCAGCCTTGCAAACTTAAAGAAAGAGTCAAACATTTTGGGAAATGTATTATGTTAGCTAGCTTACAGTAATGCATTCTGCTAAGCTTAGTACTAACTAAAAGTCTTAAAAAGCACTAAAAAACACCCTGTTTTTTGTACAGATTACACACGTAACATAGCATGCTAATTGGTTATCTTAAGATGTGAAGAAAGATGACCTCTGTTTCTCTTTGCACAGAGCCTGGCTAGCTGTTACCCCTTATTTCCAGTATTTGAAACTTTGAGTGGATTTCAACCTGAAGATAAAACATGGAGTTGCCTGTGGGTTCACCACCTGCAGGGTTAGGCATGGGGGTCAGGTGCATTGCAGACCGTGGGTCAGGAGAAGGCGATGGCCTTGGTGTGCTGATCCCTGGCAGTGTAGACCGGCTCTCGGTATGTGGAACATTATCTCTCTGCAGGGGAAGGAGTCGTAGCTTTTGCGTGGAAGGTAGAAGGCTACTAACTAGATGCAGTTGGGCTCACATGCACGCAAAGCTCTAGTTCTGACATCAATCTCCTGGAGAGGGGCAGGGCTCTCTCCTTTTCTGGAGTTGCCCAAGGTGATGGGCGCCAGGTGGGTGTGGGGTTACTCACTAGCCCCCAGCCAGAGAACCGCTGTGTCTAGATTCCCCCCGGTGATCGAGAGGGCCTTTGCGCTAAGTTAGCTCCTTTACAGCCAGTTGTAGCTTTATTAGCCGAGCATGATAAAGGTGTCAGACTTCTGTTTTATTCTGAATGAAAGTCAATAGGCTTATTTTCCATAATGTTGAACTATTCCTTTAACAAATAGTGAAATATGCACTGGAATTGAAATAGGAAAAATCTCCACTGAGTTTAAAAAAAAAAAAATCTGATGAACACTTGGTTTTTAATTCTTGTTACACTTGCTGTAGTAACTAAATATGGTGTTGTCTATCCACCTGCGGAACTTGGACACAGCTGTATAGACTCCAGGGAACTGGGCATCTCCACATCCTATCCCCCAGGACACAATGCCATAAACCCGTCCCTCACACACCAACGGACCTCCAGAGTCACCCTGAAACAGCAGAAAATACATTTTACTTAATGTGTTTCTGTAAATACAAATATAAAACAGAGCAACTTTTCAAATTGACACATATCCATATACTCAATCAGTGCATCCCAACTTATTCCCTGGAGCTCCCCGTAAGCTGGCTACACACTAAACAATTTAAGGCCCTATTTGCAGATCGGGCTTCCTCCAACAGAATGCCCTCAATGAGAGCGAGCAGACCACATGTTGCATAATTTCACAGCTCACAAACATGGCAGCGAGATATATTATGTCTCATGCAAGACGTACCAACTGATGACGTTGATCGCCCTCCATATTTGTTTCCTTTCAAAAGTGACGTTTAATCACGTGAGACTCTGTGTGATCTTCTGTCTGTGCAAACGCCACTGTGAAATCGTTACTTAAATGGCAGGTGTTTGGTTTGTGGTCTGGCCGAATAGTCCAGTAGTGTGTACATTTAGAGGACCATAATCGATTTAAAAATTGGTTAAGAGTGTCTTTATGTTTTTGCTCTCCCACGTTTTTAGAATAGAAGAAGAAAAATAGAAGTTTTGAAAAATAGTTGCACATACAAAACGCTGTCTTGTACTTTTTTATAGAGTTTTTTCTACAGACCTTTGTAAAAACTCTACAAAGTGTCTAAGCATTACTTTAGTTTACATTTTCAAATCTAATTGTGACAAACTAAGAGCAGACAGAGCCTCGTGCCCCCTCTGAGATCTTGGTTGGAAACCAATAAACAAGAGAAAATCATGTATTTTTACCTGACAGGCATCCTTTCCACCTATACTGTAACCAGCACAGAGCATGTTTTCTGTTATATGGCCGTCAAAGGACTCGCTGCTGTTGCATTGTTGCGTTGACACGATGGGGAGTCTCACGGTGTGGATGGTGGAGGGGATCTGGCCTCCACTGGGGCTGGTGTATCCCCATCCTGAGACTCGACAAATTCTGCCCACCGATATGGAGGCGCCGTGTCGGGGTAACAGAGCGATGGAAACGTAGCTGTTCAGGTAAACGGGGGCCTTCAGCTGGAAAGATTGTGGACAGTTTTATGAGAAAACAGGCTGACTCAGAGTGAATACAATGATTTCAGTCTTGGATGGAGTAACACCTTAATAAAGATGCAGTATACCTTTATGAGCATGATGTCACTGTTGTTGGTAGTGTTGTTGTAATCAGGGTGGGGAACCAGAACTTTGGGCAGGATTTCTTGCTCTGTGCCTTCAAAGATGGTCAGAGAGTAGTCCCCTGCTACTATCACAATATTTTCAACCCTGCAACAGACCATAACAATATTAGAGATAGTTATTTTTCTGGCTATTAAACAATATCCATCAATAATAATTTAAAAACATTTAAACACACTTTCAATCTTACAAAAATTAAATGTTGGCCTCTTTACTCTGATGCCATCCTCAGGGTAGGAAGCAATGATTGACTACTGAATTGCAGGTTCTCAAATCAAATGTTAACATAGGCTAAATATCAATTTAAATTATTTGATAACTTATTAGCTGCTCACAGCTAGTGCAAGTGTTAAACTATAGACTGTATATAGACTGGAAATCAAACAAGAGGGAGAAAAGTGAGACAGATAATTTAAAACTCCCTCTGCTGGCTTTTTGCAGTATATGCCATAAACCCCTCCATGTTGACAGACGGACAACGGGGCAAACTTTAAAATACCGGGACAGGTCAAATACATTTTTCTCAAACATGGTTTCTGTCCTCACAGTTAGCTCTTATTATGGTAATGTATGTCCAAGTGTTCACTTTTAGGAGAAGCATCCTCTTAATTAGTTTTCTGAAGTGAAAAAGAGCGAGTCAGTGTCATAATTTACAGTTCTGTTGACAAATGTGTCTCTTGACATCAATCTGACTGATTAGCAGAGTAGAGGAGGAATGCATGAGGAAACATAACAAACACAAGACTCTTTAAACTTTTTACATCTGTGTCTGCTTCAAGCCGAATAAAAAAAATATTTGTTGTTGTTGACTTTTCCCGCCTTGAGAGCCGCTTTAAGTTTTATGGAATAAATGTGTGCGTTGGCCAGAGGAGGGCCATTAATTCCCCAGCTCCACCAACCAGATCCCTTCTGCCTATGTCATGGCTCCAAATGACATGACCAGCGCAATATGTCAGCGCCCAATGCAGGGGTATTTTGACTTCAATTTTGTACAACAGAGGGACATGGACATTGAGGTCACTTAGGACATCCATATTTATATATATTCTGTGTTAAACCAATATCTAGCAAACATTACTGTAAGCTAGCTGACATGACAACAATTTTTCTTTGATCATATTTACCGGTGAGAAGCTTATGATGTCATAAGGCAATATGGCAATTAGTCGAGTATAAACACATCAGAGCGAGGGCAGACACCGCCTTTCAACTACGGCTCTGATTGGCCATCATAGACTTAGAACAGTGAATGGAAGGTTGTAATTGGCTAACTGAGTTGTCAATCAAAAGGTCAGCGTGTGGTTGTCATTTTGATGAATCCAACCAAAAAAAGTATTCATAAAAATGAATAAATGCAGAAAATAAACTGGAAACTTAAATTTAATGCAATCCGTTGATCGTACCATGTAACATTATCAAACAGGAATATTTAGGAATGCTGACACTAGCCTATTTGATGACCATCTCCTGTTTGTTTTTCTCGGACATGTGTTTTATTTTTAGGAGGGGACAACACTGAAATTTGAGAACTCATAATCCAGTTTCTGTAATTTAATAGAGAACAGTTTGTTCATTTACTGTGGGAACTCCAGCCTGGATTTGGCATCTGGAAAATTATCCAAATTATGATTGCTTCCTTCTGAGCCTAACTGTTAGTTATTAATGAAAAGGTTTACGGTTTCAGTGAGCCTGAAGCCAAGAGAGATTCATGTGTCAGATAGCAAGACCACAGAGCATCATTGTTGTTGGGGAACTTGTATCACTTTCACATTTCTCGTTTCACGTTTTCTTTCAATACTCTCTAAATGGAATATCTTGTATGACTGGAAATTACTTGATCCTCCATTCACACAAACACACACAGACCTCAAGTTGAGGTCACTTTGGGTCAAAAGGCTTTTTTTTTTGCTGTGTACTACTTCCTTATAACTCAGGACACAAAGCAGTACAGCAGACTGTGCCCTTAGAAGTGATGAAAAAGTTTGTACATTTTATATGTGATTCAAAACTTTTACTCTCACATGAGGTCAATCAAGTAGAAAATTCCGCTCACCCGATGTTACAGTGTGCCGCTGTGAGTACCCAGTACTTATTTATCAAGGAGCCTCCACAAATATGCTGACGCCTTGTCGTCTGTATCGACACAGTGTACTTGATTGAATGTGGAACTGGTGCGTATCCTCCCACTATACGTCCCTGTGCCTCCTCTTTACCTGCGGCACAAACAGAGAAATAAAGATTGGGCTTTAGAGACAGAAGCACATGTTACAGTCCATAAGGTCTGTGTAGAAACGACACAAAGCTAACACAGTTTTAACATTATTACTACAGCGGCAGAGTCAGCAGGAACAATGAGAGTCATAAAGTGGACAACAGTTGAAATCATTGATCACAGGCTTCTGGATAAGTCAATCAATACAAAGCAATCTCATCTGTGAGGCACAATGATTCACAGTGAGGATGACTCTGAACATCATTACCTGATGTTAACTGTTTGCAGATGACGCACTCATTTCCGTTGACTATCTGCTGGTTTTAATCTTAAAACGAACACCACTTGAACAATTTAACGACTTTAAGTGGTTTCTGAAATGTACCACAGGGAAATTTAATGAGGTGTCTTACAGTCTTTATTGCCCTAAACTAATCTTAGAAGAGCACACTGTTTTCCAAATTGTAAAAAATGTTCACATGGTTGATCGTTATTATATTGTTGTTTTTGACCTTTAACAGTTTTACTATTTTGATTTATTGAATTAAGTACAACATATTCTTTCTTTTCTTTTCTTTTCTTTTAGTAGTTGCATTGAAAATCTTTTTTTAGTCTTTTGGTGGCCATTTTTTCTCTGTCTGACATCCTGTGTTTAGTCAACTGCTTGTAGAGCGCTTTGAAATTAATTTGATTTGTTTAAAGTGTATGGAACAGTACATTTCTATATGTGAAGGATTATACTGCCTTAAAGCGTACATCAAAGTGACAGAGAGCCTGTTCTCATACAGAAAAGCCGTCAGGGATGTAACAACACCCTGTCATTATTGTCCCCGATATTGATCCTGGTCTACAAGTAGCTGCAGTGGTGCGTGTAAAGAGCAGAATTGTAACTCTATACAGTACACACAGCATGCATTGGGTGTGTGTGAGATAAACGCACACACACATAGAGGTGCTTCAGAGAGCATTATGTAATGACCTTGGAGCTGAACTTTGAATAAAAGGTCTCTTGTTGTGTGTCATGCAAGCTGAATTGTAAAGAATGAAAATCACAAACAGCTTCCAGATCTCGTACTGTATCACACTCCATTTCAGCAGTAAAGTAGTTTAGCAGCTTCTCAGTCTCAGATTCAAGACCTGTTAAAGATATTTACCGGGGTCTTCTTTCATGTTTTGTCTTGGCAACATAATTGTTTGGCACACAGGGAGGCGTGGGCCACAATTACAGATTGTTATTTCACTTTTATACTTTAGCTTTTGTTCCTGAGGTTTCAAATGATTCAAGTGAAGAACTACCATACTGTATTAATTGACCTTTTACACTTAATTTCTAATGTGGAAACATATGTTTACTGTAAAAGACAAAATGCATGTTACAGGCATCTTTAAACTTGTTACTGGTTATAAGATAAGATAAACTTTTATTGAGCCCCCATTGGGAGAAATTTGGTTTCTACCAACAGCTCAAAAAAAGAGAAATGCAATTAGCAGGAATTAGCAATGAGGTAAAAACAAACATATTTACAGTTATTAAATGATGATAAAGTTTAACATGAAGGTTTGAAATCTATACAAACTTCAACCTTTATTTACTAAATCATAGAAGTATCACCCAACGATTTACCTTCACTGAGTATAGTCCATTTTTCATATTAAGCACAATTTGAAATGTATCAACAAGCTAGTCTGAAATGCTTTGTCAGCATGTAAACAGGGGGACGTGGGGAATGATAACTGGAAACACAACACCAGAGATCTAAATTTGAACCACAGCTTTTTCTATAAAGACAGAGAATCTTTGCAGCACAGGTTAGCATCTGGTTTCAGGAAAAGCAGACAAGAGTTAAATTCATTTTTGGTGTGTATTCCATTGTTTTTAGTGGGTTTATTTATGAAACTTAAAACTGTATATCTCATTAAACAAGTTAAGGTTGATCTGTTGGAGCAAGAGCTAAAATGTAGCAATAGTTAAAAACTCATTCACAATCCTTTTTTTACTCTCTTGAAACTATGTGAATCTCCGTCTTTCCATTTTCCTTTAATTAAAAAAATCAACATTTGCCATTTCTCTTCTTTTTTCCTATTTCTGCTGCGAGTGTGAGTGTGAGTTAAGATTTAAAGCAGCAAGAAGCACTCTCAAGTGCAAATGAAATGTCAGAGTCAAACTTCAATGTCAAAAGATCATTTCAAAGGAGCATCAGGACTCAGAGTGCCACAGAGTACGTCTAGAGGATTTTAAAACATTGATAGAATGGATGTTAATAACTCATCAGATGGGACGTCAGCCCATTCTAATACAAATTTAATTTTAAGAACCCAAACCTGGGAGAATAGTGTTTTTTAAGGATGTTAGATACCATAGTGTGCAGCTCAACTTCCTGCCTTTGCAACACAGAGGCACATCTTCACTCACAGCGCTTTCATGCATACATAAAAACTCTTTAAAATATCAAGATTAACTCATAAATAGACATTAAAATATCACCACAAAGTGGAACACTTACAGTACACAGCCAGGGCTTTTAACAGTGCACACAGCAATAAAGATGGCAGCTCCATTGAGAAGACAAAAGGAAGAGGTGTCTACACGCGGAGAGTAACTTCACCTGTGTGTTACCTGTCTAATCTTAACAGCAGAACTTCACACCTGCACTCTCAGGTTTCTTATAGTTTCTATTTCAGTTTCCATGGGCACCACCTTTCCGGGAATGATATATAATTGAAGCTTCCACGGCACGGCCCCTTTTTCTCACCTCTTCCATGACCTACTACTATACTACACGTTGTCATTGTTTATGTAATCCTCCAGTAATGAAGGTCCATTTACTGTCCCTTAAAGGTGAAGGATACACCACATTTATTGTGTTGTCCTCATTCTCCATGTCATGTTATTGTACAGTTACGTTGGTGCTGCATCCTTGTCAGCTACGTTTAGAGTATTTTACATATTTCAGCTCATTGTCATTGCACTCCTTCATTTCTGCATGAAGCTAAAGTCTACCTTGAGTCTATCGTTTCACCCACACCGTAATCTGAAACTTAAAGTTAGGCTTTATGCCAAAATCAAACCAAACAGTCAACATCAATTTGATTTATGAAATGAAAACAGAAGCTTAAAAGGATGCCTGAGATAGGATGCACACCTTAAACCAGACAAAAGTAAATGTGTATCTTTATAAGACGCAAAAGTAGGGTGTGTAGGCCTCACTAGCTGCTGAAGCTAACTATCTAACCAACTAAACAGTCCACAATAAAACTCAAAATGTTGCTGACTCTCATGAAGTTTTCTGAGGTTTCTTTTTTGTGAAACTGAAAACAATTACAAAAAGGTCCTTATTAATAAACACAATAAGGCAGTTGACTGTGCATGTCTACACATGTTAAACCAGCTAATGTAGCAACACAGAGCGAGCATACAGGATCTTAAACAAATGAATAGTAAAGTTAACACTAGCTTAGCAGTTAGCATCTATATAGAAACAAAACACGTCCTTTCTAAAATGAATACACATAGTATCAACGTTTATAATTACAGACGTTGCATTAGCGTGCAGGAGTAGAAGAAACATGTGAAACTACTGAGCTATCGAAAGTGCTGCAGCCAACTCACTGGCTCATGGTCTACTATTTAACTTTCAGTGGGCCGTGGGCCAATCGTTCCGCTTGGCTTGCTTGTCTTTCAAGAGAACGACATCCCCTACTTGAATGTTAGTGCTTCTGTCTTGCCACTTGTGACAAAGTTGCAGTCTTCTGAGGTACTCCCGTCTCCACCTGGTCCAAAAGATTTCTGCCAGGTTTTGAACCTGTTTCCATTCTTCCCTAAAAAGTTCTGTCCCCTCAAAGTTGCCTGGAGGAGGAGGAGCAGAGTTAGTTTTCAGGGTGAAAAGCATGGCTGGAGTGAGGATGAGAGGTGCCTCTGGGTCTGATGACACTGGGACAAGAGGTCTTGCGTTCATGACTGCTGCCACCTCAGCCATCAAAGTTGTCAGAACCTCATGCGTAAAATGTGAGTTCTTCAGATCCAACAGCATACAGTCCAGAATGCAACGGGCAACACCGATCATTCGCTCCCATGCTCCACCCATATGGGATGCATGAGGCGGGTTGAATACCCAAGTACATCCCTGTGTACTCAGGTACTTGTTCACTGTTGACGATGGACTTGTGCAGTCTATGCCTAACTCCCGGGAGGCGCCAACAAAATTAGTGCCACAGTCTGACTGTATTTGTTTGGCGGGTCCTCTGACTGCGAAGAGCCTCCTCAAGGCATTGATGAAGCTGCTGGCACTCATAGTCTCAATAACTTCGATATGCACGGCTCTGGAAGACATGCATGAGAACATTACAGCCCATCTTTTCGGGTTAGAGTGACCTACTCTTGTTCGCTTTGAAACGATGTCCCATGGTCCAAATACGTCAACACCTACGTAGGTGAAAGGCGGTGCAATCTGCAGACGTTCGGCTGGTAAGTCTGCCATTTGCTGGTGTTGTGGCTTCCCTCGCAGCTTTCTGCAGGTGACACATTTGAAGAGCAGACTCGTAATGCAACGCTTTGCTCCTACAAGCCAAAATCCAGCAGCACGGATTGCACCTTCTGTAAAGTGCCTCCCTTGGTGTTTAACAGCTCCGTGATAGTGGTTCACTAGAGGAACTGCCAGATGATGAAGGCCAGGAATGATGATGGGGTTCATCTCATCTGTGCTGAGATCAGACTGTCTAATGCGCCCTTCAACTCTCAAGAGACCATCATGATCTAGAAAAGGATGCAGCTTCCACAGGCTGCTGGAGGATGGAATGTTAGCCCCTGAGGCTATGCATTTGAGCTCTTCTGCATAGCTTTCTTCCTGGACACTCTTCACAATATACACTTTAGCTCAAAACAAGTTTTCCTCCCAAGGACGACAGATGTGCCACCGTCGACATTTGTCTTGGACAGGAGCAGAGAGAAATGAGAAAGAGCGAGCTATGTGGATAAGTTGTGCCACTGCTGTGAGGAGAGCGTTAAACTTTGAGAAACGTTCAAAGCGTTGAGGATGCAATGCGTTTCCCTCTGGAACATGTGTTAGATTTGTTGTTACCTGGTGATGTATCTCAGAATCGGACTCAGGATCAATGAGGTCATAGGTCTGTTGAGGATCAGATGGTTACGAGACTGCGTCTCGCAGAAAATCTGGTCCTGTGAACCATGGTGTGTTGCTTAGGAGGGCTGGCGGAACAGATCTTGATCCAATATCAGCTGGATTTAAGTCAGTGCGGCCGTACTTCCACTGATTGGGATATGATGACTGCCGGATACGTTGAATCCTGTTATGCACGTATGCATAAAACCTCCGTGACTCATTGTGGATGTATCCAAGTATGACCTGGCTGTCTGTGTAGTATGTGACATCCTGGAAGGTCACATCCATCTCTTCAACTATGAGCTCAACAATCTCCACGGCAAGCACAGCTGCGCATAGTTCTAGTTTCGGGATGGTTATGTCGGGCTGAGGGGCTAGCTTTGCCTTGCCAAAAACAAGAAGCAGGAGTGTCCAAGTAGGATAAACCTGGAAGGTAGCCGTCCAGCTTAGCAGCTTCCAGCTCTGATAGCAGGTCTGCCAGATCCTGTAATCTATGTTGATCCTTTGTTGTGATCTTAGGGAAGCTTTCCAGTTTGCTGAAAAGAGCCTGTTCCACAGCTTCAGGTGAGCCATACATTTCATCGAGTCGTTTCCAAGCCATGGTGAGTCCAGCAGAAATGTGGCTGATATTAACTGCTTTAATTCTTTTAACCTGATTTGCTGAGTCTTTCCCAAGATATTTGATCAGTAGGTCCAACTCTTCTCCAGCTGTTAGACCTAAACCCGCAGTGGCAGTGTGAAATGATGTCTTTCACGCCCTGTAGTTTAATGGCTGGTCATCATATTGAGTGAGTCCTGATGTCACTAAATGGCTGCGTGCAAGATATTTGGCCAGATCAGAAGTGGTCTGAGAATGGCGATAACCTACTTCATAGGGCATTCAATGAACAGGTTGATGCATGGTAAATGGTGAATGCTCATTTAAACTCTGTGATGGTGATGCTCCGTTAAGCGAAGGAGGTAATGAAGATCTACCGTGAGGTGCGAAATGAGCGGCAGCAGTAGTTGGAGCTTGGTTGATGTTGTGTGGATGGGACAATGTTGGTGTTTCATAGTCCATCTTAACGTCACATGACTCTTCTTTCACAGGGAGAAGAGGTGGTGTTATGTGGCCACTCAGAATTGTAGCAGGATGATTTACGGAGTGCATGCTGGCTTGGTCCGACACATTGGCAGCTGTGCGTTGATCTTGACTATCCTTGAGGACTGGACTGCAAGACCTGCTACGTATAATCATTGTTCATGTCTAACAAATCAGCCTCCAACGTATTTGTTCCTGCTAAAGCAGCATCTTTTCCTTTTCTTCATTTAATGCATCAAGAGTAGCTTGAATGCGTGCTTCAGCGGAGAAACTTTGGGTGAAGTGTCTTACCCAAGGACACATCGGACATGTTGCTGCAGGAGCTGGGAATCAAACTCCCGACCTTCTGGTTGAGAATTGGTCAACTCTACCAACTGAGCCACAGCCGCCGTCCCCCCAAAATACAGTTTTTCTCCAAAAGTCACTGAATAAAGTACCAACAAAAATGAAAGAGGAAGTAACTAAATAAAAAACATTGCCCAATAAGTTGGTTTGAACTTCAGTTCTGCCTCGGACATGTGTAGTCAATTACCAATCATAGTTTATCATTATGGGGTACCACTTGGTGTGGCCAATGATATTTCAGGGAGTGGCCCAAGCAATGCCCTAGAGACCCTGAGAAACACCACTGTCTGTATATCTTGAGTATTTGCTTATCTATCACATTATTTTCTTTGATGGTAACCGTCCAGTTGAACGCAAATGAAGATTAGCTTTAAGCGCTCTAGCTACTATAATACTTGAAATCTAATCAAGCATCTAATTCTCTATTGACAGGATAGCATGACATAAGAGTGGCACGTGATAGGAGCTCCTGATATGGATAAATTATAGGATGGCATCTTCCTAAATCAATGAAAGAGTTGCAGCAGCTCTTCATCATTATAAAGTCAGCCTTGTTCTTTTTTAATATTGAAAGCTTTAACGAGGGGTTAGACTGATGACAAGCAGCAAAAGTGTTTCCCTATGACCCGGGTCAAACTAGCACTGCTGCTCCACTTCTATTCTAGTGCCATTGTGTCATTAAAAATGGAGCAGAGCGAAGGCAGGTCTCATCGTTGCTACCATCCCTCTGTGGAGTTCCTGACCTCGGCCAGCTAATAGCCCTCTGTTGCCCTTCCTGCTACTGATAGCTTTACTCTCTGTGCCTCTTGCCTCCCCTGAGTGCTGACCACTGACTTTTTTTTCATGTGACCCACTCCTCGGTCCAAGCGCTGTCATCATTCCACATAACTGCCAGCTCGCCTTTCTCACATTCATCTGTCTGCCGCTGGTATATGATAAAAGTCATCGCTCCAACCCTTAAAAAATGTCTTCGCTTTTCTTGTTTTATTAATGGCAAGACTCGACTGAGATTTAAAACAAAGCTAAATCAGGGTTGACACATTTCTTGTACACATTATTCGTGAGGGTTTCATGTGTTGTTTTTAATTACTCGCACTAAAACTGAAGGCAGATAGAAATATCTAAATTATGACCCAGAAACAAAGTCTTTTACTGGAGAGAAGTTAAGATGCAGAGACACTCTTTGTGTTGCTGTTTGGAGCTCAAAGCGTTACATTAATGAAATTATTAACTCCACATTGTGGAGGATTTATAACACCAAAGCAATCAGACCATTACTTGTAATTGGAAAATATATTGTAGCTATACCATGTGGAGCGCCTGTTTGATCAGAGAACTCCTTTGTTTCTGAGTTTGGTCACACTAAACAGGTAAACTGGGAACATCACTAAGGTGGTGATGATGACCCTCTAGAAGCGTTCCCTTCACGAATATACCTCCATAGCCCAAGGTCCCAAGAGCAGAAAAGTAGAGCTTGGATACAGACATAATACAAGAGAACATTTAGCTTTGTCATATAGTAGGTCATTTTCTTTGTTGCTGTACAAAACCAGACGAAAAGATAACTTAAACAAAGGCTTTAGACACGGTTCGTGTTACACTATAAGAGGAGGCCGACAGCATTAGTCCCACCAGTTGGAGATCATCTGTGGGTAACAGGTAAGT
Source organism: Labrus bergylta (assembly GCF_963930695.1). Classification (NCBI taxonomy): domain Eukaryota; kingdom Metazoa; phylum Chordata; class Actinopteri; order Labriformes; family Labridae; genus Labrus; species Labrus bergylta. The sequence continues at coordinate 5,761,197 of NC_089206.1, forward strand.
TTGATTCGGAGCTTATTTTTCCTAAATTCATGATTTCTAACAGGAGTCTGAACACATTTCAAAGTTGGGTGAAGTTTTCCCTCTAACACAAATTAACTATTACCTGTTTTGTTTTTTTCCACTCAAAGCTAAATCAATGTGACACAGTGGATGAAACATTGAAGTAAGGTCTTAATGTTTTATTTATTTAATTAATAGACCATTACCTGTCTGTAAACGCATCTAGCCGTTTATTCCTGTTTAAAAAACAGAAAAGTGTGGATGTTTTTCGTTCTTTATTAGTTCAAGATAGGGAATTTTAACAAAAGCTTGAAACATTTCACCCAAAGAAAAGCCTTTATATGTCATGCATACTTCAGTAAGGGTTAAAATGAGACATTACACAAAAAGGTATTACAGCTGAAAAGTTGTGTAACTTATGCAAAGTGGGTAAGAAAATTGCAACACTACCATAATTTGGGATAATGTGTACAATATCCTTTGATTTCACACGGGGGGAATGGATGTTATTTGCATTAACAGAGTCATTAATTCCATTATTAGAGTGTGTACTTAGTATACAGTATATGCCACTAAAAGGTACTTTTTTGTTTCTGTACAACAGATGATTTGCAAAACTATGAATCTACTGCAAAGGACTACTGTGCTGTTGATTTTGGCTTTTTCAGTATCAGGTAAGTCCCTCGATCTAAAATCCTAATTCTGTGGTGCAAATCGAAAGGAATAAACTTCCGTCTTTCTTCTGAATTGACTTGGGATTTTATAAAACAATATTTTGCATTGAATGTAAAAAACAACTAAACTTAATTCATAAACTGAAAGGATGTCAAATGAGACTAATTCATGTTTTCTTGATGTCTGCAGAGACATTTGCAGCAAGGATCATTGGAGGTCAAGAGGTCGCACCATACTCGAAGAAATATCAGGCCTCCCTGCAGTATGGGGAAAGGAGACACTACTGTGGAGGAACCTTAGTGCACCCTATGTGGGTGGTGTCTGCTGCCCACTGCTGGAGACCGTGAGTACTTACACTCAGTGTCATTCATAAACACAGCTGCTTGGAGCAACTGAAGGTTTTATATTCGTTTAGGGAACTAAACACAAATTAAAAAATGTCAGTTATATGTAAAATGTATGGAAGATGTACTCGGTGAAATGTTAATTCAATAAGATTGTACGTACTTATAAAAATATATTTCACAACCGTGGGGAACTTTTTCAAACACCTTGTGTCTGTTTTCTCAGGAGCAGTCTGGTAAAGGTGGTGCTATGTGAACACAACCTGAATAAAAATGAAGGATTCGAGCAGGTCATTGATGTCTCAGAGATATTTGTCCACCACTTTAATCCCAAGACATTCAACAATGACATCATGCTCCTCAAGGTAGGCAGAGGAACAGCCACTTGTATTTATTGATACCATACATTAAGTTCATGACACAAGCTTACCATATTTCAAAGTAAATCAACATATTGAGCGACTCATTAGATAATCACGCATGCAGACACTAAAGCAGTGGTGTCCAAACTTTTTTTCTTGCGAGCCAAAATTGTCATGTTAGAATCGCTCGCAGGCCACAGGTTTTGTTTTTTTAAATATAGTTGAAAAAATAGTAAGGCTTTGTAGATCAGAATCAAAAGGCTCGCTAAAGAAACCTTTTAATAAAAGGAAATCAAATATTTTGATTTCTTCGTTCTACTTTATTTGATTTTTTTCTCAGAATCAAGCCTGTAACGTGGTTCATTTTTTTGGAAAAGCTTTCTGCATTTAGCTCAGGTCATTAAATGGTTAAACAACAGTCTGCTTGTTTGCAAAAACTTTGCATAAGTTTTTTTTCATATTTTCCAAAATATGTGGAAAATAGTTAAAGCTGTAGATTTAAAAAAACAACAACAACATACATGTTACTGAACATTTTCTATTTTAGGAATATTGTTCAGCCCTTGTTAACATGAAAAAGAAAAATAAGATAATGTGCCAATCTTAATCAAGGCCTTGGGCCAAAATCTTCTGATTCTTCATTTGAAGTCAAGGGTCGCAAAAAATCCCCTCTGTAATCTGGTCATGGCAAAAAGGTTACTGATCAATCGAGAAGCGATTAAATGGTAATGATTTGTCAGATTTAGTTATTTTCTGTGATTTACAACATGGAACACAGATATTGTTTTGAGTGAGGCGTCTAAGAAAAATGGCCACCGTTTGAATGTGGTCAATGATCCCTTAACTTTTGTTTGTATTACAGCTGAGTCGGCCGGCACTGCTGAACAAGTGGGTCCAGCCAATTCCTCTGCCTGATCAAAACACTCCACCACTTACTAAGGACGTCTGCACAGTGAGCGGCTGGGGTGTGACAAACGTTTACAGCTACACCCTTTCTCCTGTGCTACGAGCTGTGGATGTGTCAATAAACCCTTACTGCCATTATTACTACTGGCGGATGATTACTCCAAACATGCTGTGTGCTGGATCACGATTGGGTGGAAAAGATTCCTGTCAGGTACAGACTTTGTTTTCTTTTTCTCCTGATTTATGTGTTTATGTTATCACCATAGACTGTAGAAATATTGGATGAAGCCAATCAACCATTGGTTTGTTGACAGTTGAAGCCTTGAGGTTTGCATTCTCGCCGTCACTATGTCCAAAATTTGCATAAAAATATCTTATCAACCTGCAGGCGGCTAGCAGCCCCCACCTGTTACTTAAAGATAAAGATAAACTTTATTGATCTCCCATGGGGGAAATTTTTGCGTTACAGCAGCTCAAAACAGGAAACAGGAATATAATTTAAAAAATAAAAATAGAAGTTAAAAATCAAACATATTTACATAAGTTAAATAAAAAATACAATAATATATATATATATATATATATATATATATATATATATACATATATATATATATATATATGTAAATAAAGCAATTAAATCAACCCCTTATTGTGGTTAACTTTAAGCATAAATATGATTGAAAAAGAGTCTTGTAAAAAATTAACCCCTGTACAGTTGTCCTGATGAGAAATGAGCTACAGAGACCAGGATTTTTTCTTTTTTACCAGGCAGTAAATGTGTGTTTAATTCAGCTGTAAAGTTGGGTACTTACTTCTGGAGCTAGCCTAAAGCTGACATTGTAGGAGCTACAGTTTTTGGCGTCGCTGCATTGGCTTCTGGGCGAAGAAATTAACTTGACTTTCACCACTTACGCTAATACCCCCTTCATAATTAGTGCTCTTTACACTGTTTGTCTTATTTCATGACAAACTAGCATGTTTGTTAGTTTTTACATGATGTATTTCTTTAATGTATGTACAATAATGTAATGGCTATCCATATACTGGTTGATTATCATTTAATTATACCGCTAACCTTTAACTGAGGTTCATCGTTTTGTCCATATATGACATCTTTCGGTCCCACATAACCAAATCATTGGCCAAACTGTTGAGGCTTCAAAAGCACAAACCAATTAGTATTATTACCATACAACATCCACTTGTTTCATACAGTCTATGATTTCATGACAAATGCACTTGTTGAGATCTTTGCGTCTGGATTCAAAGTGGCGAAGCGACCATACCTAAAGCTACATTGCTTCAATGGGTGAAGGTAGCTACTTGGTCAACTTTGAGGCACTGACAATCATGTCTATTAATATGATCTATACAGATAATACTGTAAATTAGAGAATACCCTTCAAGACTGGAATTGAATAAATCATTCATCATCTCTGATTTGTGATCCACAGGGCGACTCTGGTGGCCCCCTTATCTGCAATGGACACTTTGAGGGCATTGTCTCCTGGGGTATCAGCTGTGCAAACCCATACTTTCCAGGAGTCTACACCAGAGTGAGGAAATACATCAAATGGATAAACTGGATTATCGAAAATAAAACCTGAAGGGCCCCAACATTTCTTGATGAGCATCTTATTCACGGCAATAATACCTCTGTCTGTTTATTTTGATTAAATACTTTCCTTGTGTTTTAAGCAGCCAGGGTTATTTTTTATTTTCTTGTAGATGTCAGGTTTCATTGAAATGTATTATTATGCTTATAATTCATTCATTTTAAACATTCAATACTCCGAAAGAGAGACATTTCTCGATACAGAATCGAGCTAATTATTTTCTCTATTATCATTATCATCAATATTATTTTTAGTGGTAGTATTTCAGTAATAATAGCGAAGGTATTGAGTTGCATTGATGACTAGAGCTGGGCAATAAAATTAAAATCAATAACAATATTACATTTTCACTCAACACCCTTGTATCATTTCTTTTTACTCACCTATAAAATCAAATCAATATCATTTTTTTCCATGAAGAAAAATATGATGATCAATTAAAGCTCTAGAACTGCTGTTTGTCACTATTCCTGAAAGGTTTCACACACACACTTTTGCTTCATCAACATAAGAACAAAACATAGCAATAAAAAGATTTTCAAATGGCATATCACAAGAATCTTAATCTTTCTTACAACGTAAAACGTGGACCAAAAGTCTTTGTCATGGGCCCTACAGGTCAAAAAATAATCTCCTCAGAAGTAGTTCATAGTAGGAGACGTCCTTATGGAAAAGAAAGAAACAGTCTTCACCAGTAAATAAATACCTCACCTCCTTAATTAATGTGTTTTTCCATGCATGACATATTTCGTTTACCAGGCTGACGAACCTTTGCATATCAAATTCAAATTCAAAAAACTTTATTTGTCCCCGGGGGGGCAATTCAAAGGCACACAGAGCAGTAAATTAACAACAGTGCAAGTAGACGAAACATTTTAAACCTAAATATAAAGTGTCAATTTAAATACAACTTAAAGCTTAAACGTAACTTAAAAATACAAAATATAAAAGAGTAGATATAAGTGGACAGTGATCGGACTAACAGATGTAAACAGAACTATGTGCAGTAAACAAGAAATAAACATATATATACAGAACTATGTGCAAGTAGGCAAATACTAAATGATAAGTTAATAAGGTGAATAATGGAACAACAGAACTAATATATACAATATAACTGTAAAGATAAATAAAGTGACCGTAGTGCAATGATGGATAAGAAACAACAGGAATAAAGTCACCAGAACTGGATGAATACTTAAATAGAAAGGATAGATTAAAGTGATGTAGTGCATTTCTTCATGTACTTTCACATTAAGCAGCCATTTTGTCTAATACAACTACACAGCCTCATAGTATAGTAAAGCACTTGCACTAAAATTCCCTTTACAATGTTAAAACAATCATTTGGTAAAGAGCATAGACTGTAAAGAGCAACTGAAGAGAAAAAAGAGGAGTCTGCATTTGGGTCGTCTGTCATTCTTGCGCATGCGCAGTCACATCTATTTTGTTTACACAACACTGTCCTTGCCAGAGAAGAAGCTGAGGACTCCCTGACACAGGTGGACTCATTTAACAGCTTAAGTTACCTTTACCGGGTAAATTATGTCTGTGAAACACGCTTTAACACGGGGACTCGAGTTGGGCCGCTCGGTCTTTCAGCTGGGTCTCCTTAAATCGGGTGGCCGAGTCGTAGCAAAGCTCCGAGCTGACCGTTTCCGTGTAGGCCCGTCGGTCCGCACCGTCCAGCCTCAGGCTTTCCTGCCGTCTCGGTACCGGTATTATCGCACCTCTCTGAAGGGCCTGGCCGCTCAGCTTCAGTCCGCCGGATTCAGGAGGAGGTTTGGCGGAGGGTCCCCGAGGAACAGGGCCGTGTTTTTGGCTTTCGGTCTCGGCGTTGGGCTCATTGAACAGCAGCTGGAGGATGACAGAAATAGTGCGGCGACATGTCAGGAGATCCAGGTAAGAAGCACCAGGTAAACAGTGGCGCGGAAAGACTACAAATGTAGTTTTAGAGTAGGCCTACTTGTACTTCATTTGAGTTTTTCAGTTCACCGCTTTTTATACGGTGGCCCTGAAGTGCAAAACACAACAACAAATAAGAAAACACAACGATAAATCACAAAACACAACAACAAATCAAAAAACACAACAACAAATAAGAAAACACAACAACAAATCAAAAAACACAACAACAAATAAGAAAACACAACAACAAATAAGAAAACACAACAACAAATCAAAAAACACAACAACAAATCACAAAACACAACAACAAATAAGAAAACACAACAACAAATCACAAAACACAACAACATTAACTTTAACAGAAAAGGTACCTGCAGTCGACAAGGATCGTCGCTGATTGGACGAACACAATTTCCGTCTTTTTAACTGGAAGTAAATGCTCTGAGGGTTTTTTGATTTGTTGTTGTGTTTTCATATTTGTTGTTGTGTTTTGTGATATGTCGTTGTGTTTTCTTATTTGTCGTTGTGTTTTCTTATTTGTTGTTGTGTTTTCTTATTTGTTGTTGTGTTTTCTTATTTGTTGTTGTGTGTTGTGATTTGTCGTTGTGTTTTCTTATTTGTCGTTGTGTTTTCTTATTTGTCGTTGTGTTTTCTTATTTGTTGTTGTGTGTTGTGATTTGTCGTTGTGTTTTCTTATTTGTTGTTGTGTTTTCTTATTTGTCGTTGTGTTTTCTTATTTGTTGTTGTGTTTTCTTATTTGTCGTTGTGTTTTCTTATTTGTCGTTGTGTTTTCTTATTTGTTGTTGTGTGTTGTGATTTGTCGTTGTGTTTTCTTATTTGTCGTTGTGTTTTCTTATTTGTTGTTGTGTGTTGTGATTTGTCGTTGTGTTTTCTTATTTGTTGTTATGTTTTCTTATTTGTTGTTGTGTTTTCTTATTTGTCGTTGTGTTTTCTTATTTGTTGTTGTGTTTTCTTATTTGTCGTTGTGTTTTCTTATTTGTCGTTGTGTTTTCTTATTTGTTGTTGTGTGTTGTGATTTGTCGTTGTGTTTTCTTATTTGTCGTTGTGTTTTCTTATTTGTTGTTGTGTTTTCTTATTTGTCGTTGTGTTTTCTTATTTGTCGTTGTGTTTTCTTATTTGTTGTTGTGTGTTGTGATTTGTCGTTGTGTTTTCTTATTTGTTGTTATGTTTTCTTATTTGTTGTTGTGTTTTCTTATTTGTCGTTGTGTTTTCTTATTTGTTGTTGTGTTTTCTTATTTGTCGTTGTGTTTTCTTATTTGTTGTTGTGTGTTGTGATTTGTCGTTGTGTTTTCTTATTTGTCGTTGTGTTTTCTTACTTGTTGTTGTGTTTTGCACTTCAGGGCCACCATACTTTTAGCCACATTTAACTGACATTGCTACAGTTCTTCATTAAAGATATAGGATGATGATATTTGACATAGTAATGGTAAACTATACAAAGTGGAAGTCGTTAGGACCATTACAGTCGATCTATGGTTCGGACACTTTCCCCGTCTTCACCTCTGTTGTTACTATGACAACCACAGACGAATTCGACTTACAGCTTCAGTTAACATGGTCAGTCGTTAAATTATGACACCTGCTAATATTTTACATGCAGAATTTATAAGCTTGTAAAATATTGTAAATGTAAACATGTAGCATCAATGAACATAGTTCTATTTAAGTGTTGCAACAATAGCAAATTGTATATATAGACAGATTATAAGGAACACAGGAAGTTAATTTAATTTAATAAATATAAATTATTGAGTTGTGGAAAAGGGGTAGGATTAAATAAGTTTTATACTTCTTCCTACTCCTTTTCAGGCATATCAATTGAATATATGTAATTTTCTTTTTCTTTTTTTGTGGAAGAATTTGAACATTGTTTTTTGTTTATTGTATTTTCGTGCTTTTCATTTTGTTTTGTATTTTTGATATGTTTGATTTTATTTGATATGTCTGAAATAAATTTAATCAATCAATCAATCAATCAATCAATCAATCAATCAACAACTATAGCAAAGCAAAAACACGTTGCTTGCTAATAACACATTATTATCCCATGAACTAAAGTAGGCGATAAAGTTACCAAACAATATTTTGATTTTTCATTTTATTACATAAAGGACCATTTAGTAATGTCCAGGCAATTTACCACTGAGGTATTGTCAGCTCTTTTCTGGTGTTATTCTGCACCACTAGCCATTTGTTTGATTTATAATATCACTATTTTGACAAGACCCAGTAATAGATACCGTAATGTAACTGTACAACATGTTTAGTACCTATTGAGACATTTTTAATGCTGCAAAGATGATGCAGTTAAAGTACAGAAGTGCACTTTGGCTGCTGACCATACAATTAGTATGCACAATTTTACAGTCATGTGTTTAGTTTAGACCAATAAAGTATTTCTGCACTTTATTTTTTTCGGTTTAATAAACAAACAAATCATAGTCAAATTATACATTAATTCGCTTTAAGAGCTTTAATCCAGTGTGTGGTCACTATATGTCTTTAACTTAATCTTTCAAAATGGGATGTGCACACAACTATTTTCATGCTTTACAATTATTTTCCTCCCCATCTGCAGGCAGTGTTCAGCAAGAAGAGATTCCAGAGCCCACTCAAGCCATTCGTTTCTGGCTATAAACTGGAAGATTACATTATTGGGAATCAGATTGGGAAAGGCTCCAACGCCGCTGTGTACGAGGCTGCAGCTCAGTTTGCCCCAAAGAATGAGAGCAACAGCAGGGACGCCCTACCTGCGGTACAGCTGAGAGAAGAGGAGGAAGAAGAAAGAAAGACAGCTCCATCTCTGTCATGCTGCTCCCTCAAAACCTTCCCTCTGGCAATCAAGATGATGTGGAACTTTGGGGTTTGTAGTCTACACTATAGCACTCTTTAACAACAATTTAAGCATCAGGCTTGTGTGGATTACAGGCACACATGAGTACTGACATGTATTTGTTGGTGCCATTTGTTTGCAGGCAGGGTCGTCAAGTGAGGCAATATTGAAATCCATGTCCCAGGAGCTGGTGCCTGCAGCTCCTCTGGCTTTAAAGCAGGAAAAAGAACTTATCGCTCTGGATGGGTGAGTTTTTTTTTTAGACCAGCAGTGCTTTCATAGCTAAGTCATTGTCTCTACTAAAAGGACAGAGTGTAGGAATGATGCGCATGTATGTCTGTGATCTCTCTTTAGTCATTTTGGAGTCCTGCCCAAAAGAGTGTCAGCACACCCTAATGTGATCAGAGTGTACCGGGCGTTCACAGCGGACGTCCCACTGCTGCCAGGTGCACAGGAAGAGTATCCAGATGTCCTACCATCCAGGCTTAACCCTGCTGGCCTGGGCAACAATCGAACTCTTTTTCTGGTCATGAAGAAGTAAGAGCTACCATCTTTAAACACCAGGAAAGAATGGAGTATATGTATATATATGTGTATAAAAAAGAGTATTCTAATGCTAATTCGAATTCTATTAATGTACAATAATAGGGTTATGCATATTATTCATACATCACCTTTCAAACCAAAGTCACACTATGCTCTGTAAGACAATAAATAGATAATAATACCACACTACCTGGGACCAGAGTGCTCTGAGACCGAGACAAGACTGAGACATTCAGGCCGTAACATCGGGAAGGTTGCAGCCGTAACCCGGGGACAAAAATCAAACTTCAAATGAAGTGAAGTAATGTTGTTGTTGTTTTTTTAGAAAGGGGTGCTTTCCTTCTAATCACAGAAATGTTGTGGAGAAATAGCCAATCAGTGGTGGTCTTGCCTGTGGTTGATTTAAAATCTGGAGTCCGCTCAGTCCAAGACCGAGACAAGACCGAGTAAAACTGCTTTTGATTCCGAGACGAGAACTTGAAAAAGTGGTATTGAGACCAACACTAATGCATATAAGAAAACCAAAGCCATCCAGCTAATTAGCTTTCTGTCTCTTTCTGTGCTCTAGTTACCCCCGTACGCTGCGACAGTACCTGGAGGTGTCAACGCCGGGCCGCAGGCAGGGCTCTCTGATGGTGCTGCAGCTCCTCGAAGCCGTCGACCATCTGTGCCGACAGGGTGTCGCTCACAGAGATCTCAAGTCGGACAATGTGCTGCTGGAGTTTGACTCTGGTGAGACAAACATTCCTTCTTTAAGAAATCAATATGAGATGTGATGCCATTAGTTTCACGTTACATTTATGTTATTTTCTTTTTTTTGCAGATGGTTGCCCTCGTTTGGTGATTTCAGACTTTGGCTGCTGCCTGTCTCAGAGTGACTCCAGTCTGCAGCTGCCATTCAACAGCATGTGGGTCAGCAGAGGAGGGAATGCCTCCCTTATGGCCCCTGAGGTATGTTTAAGTAGCTCTTTACTGTGGTTAAGTAAAAGAGGAATGTCTCGAGTTACTAAGATGTCTTTAATGGCCCCTCCACAACTTGAACTTGGTCGATTGTGAATAAAGTTGCAGTGCATTATCAGCCACAATCACGGCTGATAATGCACTGCAACTTAATGTGGTGCAGTAAACCATTATACTACATAAAGATATGCAGGAAAATTAGATTGAGAAACCAAAAAAATAATACATTTTAAACAACTCTTAATACAATAATATAATGCACTGGTAACCATACTTTCCACACATTTAATCCCCATCATCACTACCTGTCTGCCCAAAGGTGACCACTGCAGTTCCTGGGCATGGTGTTGTGATTGACTACAGCAAGGCGGACGCTTGGGCCGTGGGTGCCATCTCTTATGAGATCTTTGGGCAGCAGAACCCGTTCTATCGAGGATTGGGACTGGAGAGCAGGAGCTACCAGGAGAAGCAGCTTCCAGCTCTGCCCTCTTCTGTTCCAGCTGATGTGCAGTTAGTGATCCGCTTACTCCTCAGGAGGAACCCGAGCAAGGTGACGCATGAGAGTTTTCTAAAAGATTTGCTTTGGACATAGGGTTACCGCATACCAGAATCTTAAACTTCCATACAGTTGTAGTAAAAATTAAATGATATTGATGCCTGTTTCCTCGGCACCCAACATTGGGTGACTTTTTTTGTTTTTAATATCAAAAAATGCAGGAAATCTCCTGCACACTGTCTGAATTGTAAATATATATTGGCAACATTCTGGTTCTGAGACATTGCCAATGCATTTGTACAATTCGGACAATGCTCTCTCCCTCTCATTCACCAGTGGCCAGTTTTCATTGGGCGAGAGGCGGGGTACAACCTGGACTGTTCACCAGTAAATCACAGGGCTCTCATATAGACACAGACAAGCAGCCACACTCATACCTACGGGCAAATCAGAGTCACCAATTGACCTAACAAGCATGCCTTTAGACTGTGGGAGGAAGACCGGAGTACTCGGAGAGAACCCATGCATGTACAAAGAGAACATGCAAACTGAGAAAAATATCCTGTTCTTTTGTAGCTTACTGTAGCACCAGCTTTGTCAGCCATTGAATACTGGCTAAGAAGCATACCAGGAGCGACATCTGGGCCATTTCCCTAAAAATAAGCTTGACAGGAGCAGTGAGATTAAACCCAAAACAAGAAAGACATAAATGTAAAGCGCGGCACTTGTAAGGCAATACATATCTTCGGGGTTTCACCATTGACTGATGTGGACGACGTGTCTTTTACCACCTTTTCGTGTCCAAAAATGAAGTAAAAATCCCCCCAAGACGGGCCATGACATTGATCTGGTGATGTCATTTGAATCTTAAAAATGGGCAAAAGGGATTTGGCTGGTGGAGATGTGGAATTCATGTCCCGCCCCTTCCACTGCACACATTTAACTCTCCAATAAAATGTCAAAGATCTCTTCATTACAGCCCACAGCAGAACACGTCAGACAGTCACGGTTTCTGGAAAGTTCAAGGACTCTGGTGTTAGAATTTGTCACGCCATTCCTCCTCTTCTCTCTCTGAGCGTCATTTCATACTAAAATATTAATCTGCGTAGCTTCAGAAATTCACTTAATTTAACAGGTAAGAGAACATTAAAAGGTACTAACAACCTGAAAACCTCTTTCATGTTCTCTTGTTATATTTACTCTGCAGCGCCCCAGTGCCCGTGTGGCCGCTAACATGCTACACCTTAGCCTCTGGGGACGGAAGGCTCTGGCCAATCAGGACAGCGCGGGGATGAGGAAGCTTGCTGATTGGCTGCTCTGTCAGTCTGCTGTGGTTCTCCTGAAGGGCTGCAGCGGCCCCAGCGGGACGAGGGTGGAGGCGGAACTACAGAGGAGCTTCCTGTCGAATCTGGACCTGGAGGACCTGCGTACCGCTGTGGGCTTCCTACTGTATGGGCGGGAGCAGCATCAGGCCTGCATACTGTCGGCATAGATTCTGTCTCTCAGACACTAAGCTTTATGGGTAGACTCAGAGCATAGGCCTCAAAACTTGCTTCAATTTCTCAGTTAGAAATATATTTGTAGTAGTTATGGACATAGCCGTTACATCTTAAGGCTAGTAAGGTAAAATCCCCTGACGCTGTACTCTTCCACTGTTCTCCATCATGAGTGATAATCAGTGTTTTCCAGCAGTTTCTAAACTGTGTAATTCTTCTTTGTGGGTTTCCTGATTCCACCTAATCCAATTCTGCTGAAATTACATTTCATCAGGGTTTTCTGACAATACTCGGCAGCAGCAGCAGCAGCAGGAGTTTAAAGAAAGGGAATGTGGGCACCTATTTGAATCGTGTCCTGTGTGTGCTTTGCATCATGGACTATTGAGACTATTGTTTATGGAGAGGAAAAAGAAATGTTGTTTTTTCTAACCCAACTACAGATAATTACATTTTGCCCTGATGTGTGAGGTACTAATAGCTGCAGATATTTCTGTTATAAGAGTGGATGTTTTCTCTCACAAACTGATGCACTTTATTATTTTTTTTTATATTTGCTAGAAAAGAAACATCCACCCTTATGCAGTTGTTACCTGTGTGATCAAGTTCAAAATGTGTCTGTGGCTGCTGAGGTTTTGGACTCGGAAAGACGAATGCTAATGAAGATTTTTACAATTACGTGTAATCTACACTTTTTAGACCCAAGGACAAAATAAGGTTTGACAGATTCACAGCCAAACTGTTGCCGGTTGACAGACATGGATCATGCAGATAACCGACCGACCCTTCAGCATGTTGTTTTGTCTTGTTTGTTGTTTGCACTTTAAGTCCATGTTTGCACTTTCAGAGCCATTTTCATGGTTTACTGGTGTTTGTTTGACGCCTGCTTCACTGAAATACCAATTATATTCTGGTAATAGTTTAAGTGAAATGCCAAATTTATATGAATTCAGGGATTACAGTGATCTGCTATCAGAGCTTATCACGTCCACATCATAATGTATAATTCAAAGAATACCCCAGTGGTGACATGTGATACCAGTCAAAGAGGGTGTAAGGTTTCATAGTAAAGATGGTGTGGAATATTTTTGGATTGAGTAGATTTTGCTGCTGTGTTTTTGGGAATAAACGCTTTTGAAAAGTCCTCAGTGTGAATTGTGCAAATCATTCATCTTAATCATTTAACACCAATTGTTTCTTATTATAAATCTAATGGATGTAATTAGTTTTCAAAAAGGTTTACGTTACCAGTGTGTGAGATAAAAAAATATAGTGTTAAGGTATTTCATTCACAAAATCTTCGTCACAAATGCTCATTAGAGTCAAAGGCTATGGAGAGCTGGCAGGACAAGCCACAGCAGAAACCTTAAAATGTAAAATATGAGACATTTCAAATATAAGAAGAATTCAAAACATGGTATAAATACCACAAAAGCTGGCTTATATTGTTTATTTTTGCTGTACAGCTATGCTCCAAGTGTGTTACTGAAGGAACATGACTTATTCCCATATCACTGATAATTTATTCTAAAAGAAGGTTTGAAAAATGACACACAAACGACATTTTTTTTGGAGGATCTTTAATTAAGACAGAGCATTTGGCATGGAGATGATTTGTACTCTGAACATACCCAAGCAGGTATCTAAAAGACAAACATTTGTGGTTGGAATGTGATTAAGAACAAATGAAAATCATTTGTTTCTTGTGCTTTTTCTATCTTATTAATACTCCTCTCCTTCCTCCTCTCCCTCGCCTTCAATGGAGTCGACTCCGACCTCCTCGTAATCTTTCTCCAGAGCGGCCATGTCCTCTCTGGCCTCAGAGAACTCTCCCTCCTCCATACCCTCACCTACATACCAGTGAACAAAGGCACGCTTAGCGTACATCAGATCAAACTTGTGGTCAAGACGAGCCCAGGCCTCTGCAATAGCAGTGGTGTTGCTCAGCATGCACACAGCCCTCTGGACCTTGGCCAGGTCACCACCAGGAACTACAGTGGGAGGCTGGTAGTTGATGCCAACCTTGAAACCAGTGGGGCACCAGTCCACAAACTGGATGGAGCGCTTGGTTTTGATGGTGGCAATGGCAGCGTTTACATCTTTGGGCACCACATCGCCACGGTACAGAAGGCAGCAGGCCATGTACTTGCCATGGCGAGGGTCGCATTTGACCATCTGGTTGGCTGGCTCGAAGCAGGCATTGGTGATCTCGGCCACTGAGAGCTGCTCATGGTACGCCTTCTCTGCAGAGATGACGGGGGCGTATGTGGCCAGAGGGAAGTGGATACGGGGATATGGCACCAAGTTGGTCTGGAACTCTGTCAGATCAACATTGAGGGCGCCATCGAAGCGGAGGGAAGCTGTGATGGAGGACACGATCTGACTGATCAACCTGTTCAGGTTGGTGTAGGTGGGACGCTCGATATCGAGGTTTCTACGGCAGATATCGTAGATGGCCTCGTTGTCGACCATGAAGGCGCAGTCAGAGTGCTCCAGGGTGGTGTGGGTGGTCAGGATGGAGTTGTAGGGCTCCACCACAGCGGTGGACACCTGGGGAGCTGGGTAGATGGAGAACTCCAGCTTGGACTTCTTGCCGTAGTCGACGGACAGACGCTCCATCAGCAGGGAGGTGAAACCAGAGCCGGTACCACCTCCGAAGCTGTGGAAGACCAGGAAGCCCTGAAGACCGGTGCACTGGTCAGCCTGAGGACAGAAAGAGATAGAAAGTTAATTCATATGATAATGTAGGGTCTTTATAACAAAGAGGACAGTTCTCTATGTGATGTGGCTTTGATGGGACATCTTTTGTTCTGATTTGGCTTGATTGATTTGAGAGATTTGTGGAGTGGATTCCTTTCCAGTGACCCACCAGTTTGCGGATCCTGTCCAGCACCAGGTCGATGATCTCTTTGCCGATGGTGTAGTGTCCACGGGCGTAGTTGTTGGCAGCATCCTCCTTGCCGGTGATCAGCTGCTCAGGGTGGAACAGCTGACGGTAGGTTCCAGTGCGCACCTCGTCTAAGGAGATAATTTAGAAAATGACTTGATGGTTTAACTTAATTAAATGAAGAGACATCTAATGGTGTTATTTCATGAGAGTTTTACCGATGACAGTGGGCTCCAGGTCCACAAAAACAGCTCTGGGGACGTGTTTTCCGGCTCCAGTCTCGCTGAAGAAGGTGTTGAAGGAATCGTCCCCTCCTCCGATGGCTTTGTCGCTGGGCATCTGTCCGTCCGGCTGGATCCCATGTTCCAGGCAGTAGAGCTCCCAGCAGGCATTGCCAATTTGGACTCCGGCCTGACCGACGTGGATGGAGATGCACTCACGCTGGTGGTGGAGCAGACAAAGAAGATTTGGATTAGAGGAGTTGAACCTTGAACTGCTAATAAGGAAAAGAGATTTTCCAGGAGCGCTGCTAATTAAAAGCGGAGGAACAGAAAAGATTTGTCAGGGCACGAATTAAAACCTCCCTCGCTTTGATGCCAAATTTCACTAAAAAAAAAAAACGTTTTCTTGGAGCAATCCCTGAATGATGCTCGAGGAAACTGCAGATCACAGCGTATCGATTCACCAGCTTGTTTTCTGGGTGGTGGGGGACGCAGTTCCAATTGGGGGTCCAGTAAAATGTCTAGTACAGGAGCCCATCCTTTTTTCTGCTGCGACACAAGACTGTGTGTCTATTGCGCATGGGATTACTGGAGGGAGAGAGGATTATCTAGGTCAGACACATTGCAGCGTGCTGTCTCTTTAAAAAGCCTCATTTCCACAAAGGAATTTCCACCCAATTTAATTTATTTATAGTATAAATTAAAAAATATATATCTGGAGGTCTCTTTTCCTCAAGCACTGAAAAATGGCTATTTCATTTTCAGATTAAATAATCTCTTGCAAAGGGATCATGATGAATGATGACATATTTATATAACAGATATAGATGTACTACATTGATCTGAAGGCTAAACAAAGGGACAGGAATTCTTCACGTAGACTAACTGGTTAATTAGCGTGAAACCAGTGCTCACAGTGGTGTCTAAGCTCATTTACAAGAGCTATGTGGGAGAGGATTAAGGGTTTCTCGAGCAGGTATGCATCACACCACGTGAAAAACCTACATCGTTGTGTTTAAAAAAGGAATACAAGAAAAATGAATTAATTTATAGCCAGCACAGGCCTCGGAATAAAAACGAGACACAAAGGATAAGGTTGGATACACCTCACAAGAACGATCCCCTACGTCCCTTTTGTTCTCTCTCCTTCAATATAGGTCAGGCTGCGCATCTGGAAGTAAAATGATACAAAATTCCATATAATGTCGCACTTACCATGATGGCTTGTCGATATTATGCAATGTAATGTGACAAGCTTGAGTGAGGTGCGTTCAGTTCTGAGATGAGCGGCGTCTGAAGCGGTTCTGTTGCTGGAGCATCACAGTCTGCCTCCTCAGGACGACAGGTGAAGTGCGCACACAGAAGAAAAAGAAGAAAAAAAAAACTCCCACCATCACCCCTCCCCCTCCTGCAGCACGCAGTAACCGTTTCACATCCAGGAATGCCACCCACACCTACGTAACATGGGCTTCACGCTCATGTGATCAAATAGAGCCTATCAGAATACATAAGCATAATGTATAAACTTGTAATAGGAAGGTTATCATATATAGAGGCCTGAATATAGGAAAAGGGTGGTTGAATTTTTTTTTTTTTTGGGGTAATCAGAAGCAAAACAGTTGTAATGCAAAAATCAATTATAGTCTCACTTGTGAATTTGTTAAATTATGACTTTACATGTCATGATTTTGCTTTACAATCAGCATTTTTTTAAATAACATTTCAACCCAAACTTCTGACTGACTGTCCCAAACAATAATCTCAAATAATATTAAGTTTATTTATAAGGCACATTTCAACAACAAGGCAATTCAAAGTGCTTCACACAAGACATCAAAAAGCATCATGACAGAGGAAAGAAAATAAATATTAAAATAGAAAATTTAAAAAAAATCACTGAAATTATTAAATCTGAAAATATGTTCAAATACAAATAATTCAAATGAAATTAATTGAAATAAATAAATAAAAAATATTTAAAAAAGAGTTAAAAGTTATAGTGCAGAGATAAAGTTTAAAATCTTAAAATCTAATAATTCTAACATGTATGATGTAGCCCAACTTAAAAACTAGGCTACTATATCATACTATATTTTCAAAGAGTTGCCTGCTGCAAGATGTTCTCTTATTTAAGATAAATGTAGTAAAGTGGAAAAAAGGTGGCATAAATGAAATAGAGTAGAAATACTCTAATAATGAACAAGCACCCTAAATGTATAAACACAGTATAGCCTTCTATAGTAGGTCTAAATGTAGCCCACACAACTAGAAGGTAGTCAAATATATTTATTCCTTTATGTCAATTTTGTGTGTTTGACAGAGAAAGACATGAACTTGGAGAAGCAATTTAGCAAGGATGTTCTTTTTGTAAGAGTGGGGTGATAATTATAGGTTTGAAATGAAATGATGTAACTTTAAACCAATCATTCTTGTTTTCTTATTTCTTATGATATTTTGACGTAGGCTACTTGTAATCATCATTTTAACTTCATTCTTCATATGGTTTCATGAACTTGTTCTCTTGTCCCTCCCACCTGCTATGTTTACGGTCCAATGCTGCCTTCAAGGCCAAAGAACATGTTGGAACTTTGTAAATCACACGCAAGGACCCTCCAAAAAGGTTGCAAATGTAGACTCATGCCTCACCGAGAGTGACGTCATTCTGTTAAAATTTCCATTGACTATCAGAGATGGGATGATGTGTACAATTCTAACCTGGTGGATTTGATTTTCATTTCCCTTTTGCTGAAACATGTAAGTTACGAGCTGGTGTTCTTCACCTGAAGTAACAGTAGAGACCCGTGTGGTCACCACTCAGCAACTCCATATCAAACTTATGACTGTCCGCAAATATGTTTGCATTCTTGAGGAACCTTAATGTTACTCGCACTGTCATTTCTCCGCCTTGCAGGGGGACAAAGGTGGACTTCTTCTCTCTGAGGACACGACAAAGTTTGACTCTGTGCAGGGAAGGACAGAGTGTGTGCACAAGTCCAAACCGAAAGTGTTCAGGGAGCCGCTACAATGTACCTCCGAGCGCCGAGTTTGTTGCGAGGGTGTCGGGGATCGCCACCATGGCCAAGTTACCCTTTCAGGAGACAGCAGAGGGGCTTGATGCGGCGTTCATAGGAGTCCCGATTGACACCGGGACCTCCAACAGACCCGGAGCCAGGTGCTGCTTTTCAAACTGTGGTAGCTTGTTGCTGCTGAACGAGCCTGCAGCAAGAGTCTATATTGATTTACACTTACCAAATCTGTAACAGTATTACACCAGTTATAATAACCATAGCAGAATGTGTAAAGGTCATTTTTAAATTGCAGAGGTGTCATATTCTCTACGTATGTTAATCATTAGTCAGTTAAATTATGACACTAATTAACTAAAGCTGTTTATAAGTAGCCTAAAGTTGTAATAGTAGATGTGGAAAAAATACAATTTTACTTAATTAAAACGAGCAATTACAACAAAGTCATTGTAAAGTCATTTTTAATTTGTCTACATTGCAAAGTTTATTATTTTATTGTCACATATATTATTGAATTGTGGTGTCAGTCAAAATGTAATTGGTTTAATCCTTATATGTATAGAGAAGTTAAACCATTTAGTGAATTAAGAATTAGAAGTGGCCTCTCCTTAAAAAAAAAAAAGGTCATATGAACCTGCATTATTCACACCAGCCAGCAGGGGGGCGGCTCTGATGTTTTGCAAAAGAAGTCACATTGAGTTGAAGTCCACCAGATATTGACCCAACTTCCTGCTTGGTTTATGACCTTAATTCAACTTTCCCCAGTGAGTTTATGGACTGGCTTGCTAGCTGATCGTCTCCTTTACAACCCTGCTTTTATAGCTTTAGCTGCTTTATAATGCCTGTTTGTAAATGAGTCTTTGAAATCCATAATACAGGAAGAAAGAGGACAAAACACTGATTAAACACTGCATTAAGAACACAGACTTTAAAGTAAATATACAGCTTGAACTTTAATGTGCTGGGATCTTTAAACCTATACCAATGCTTTATATTTCATTTACTAGGTTTTTGAGTAAAACTATTAGGCTCAAAAGTAATATTGTGGTTGATGAATTACCTGGAGTAAAAAGTACAACATCTCTGAGAAATGTAGTGTAGTGTCATGGACAAGCTTTGAAGTACTTGGGTTAAGTACAGGTGCCTTAAACTTCAGGGACAACAGTCAAATCTATCGCTCATTAGAAATCTTTGCTGTGGGAAATGTTGAAATTAATTCCACTTATTTGCTCCTCCTCTGCAGGTTTGGTCCCAGACAGATCAGAGTGGAGTCTGCCCTGCTGAGAGCGTACAACAGCGGCACCAGGGCAGCGCCGTACGAGTCTCTCATGGTGGCTGACATCGGGGACGTCAATGTGAATGTTTACGACCTGAAGGACACCTGCAGACGCATCACGGAGGCCTACAGGAAGATCCTGGCTACCGGATGTATTCCTCTGACCATGGGTAAAAAATCTTTTAGGCAGATAATCTTATATTATCATGATTATATCCAGCTGTGCAATGTTTATTATATGTAATAATTATCATTTAAGTAGCACTTTGAACTGTAGCTTGACTGAAGTTCATGCACTAAGGAGTTTCTGATTTCTGCAGGCGGCGATCACACAATTGCATATCCGATCCTGCAGGCCGTGGCTGAGAAGTAAGAAGTCCATGTATCATTGACAGTTGCTGTTCATTTTGTATATGTTTGATAATTAAAGAGGCTCAGAGGCTTTCATTGACTGTACAAGGATAGATGTGACTTTAACCTGGTTTACTAAAGTGATAATCATTTGAACAAAAGGACAACAAGTTGCATTTTTTCATTTTTAGAATAACTTAACAATCATTTAGTTGAATTAGAAAGAACTTCAGTTTGTGTAGTTAGTTTTAAAAAAGGCAGAAGTCCAAATATACCCCCTGCAAATTCTA
Organism: Labrus bergylta; assembly: GCF_963930695.1. Lineage (NCBI taxonomy): Eukaryota > Metazoa > Chordata > Actinopteri > Labriformes > Labridae > Labrus > Labrus bergylta. The sequence goes on from NC_089206.1 coordinate 5,781,411, forward strand.
AAAGGTCAAAAAGAGATCTGCAGATTTTCTTTCTTTTTTTTTTTTTGACAAACAGTCTGAAACCCCAAATGTAAAAAAAAAAAAGCGGAAATTCTGCACAAATAATCAAATGGAGCCAACAAGTTTGTGGCATTTTTTGTGATAAGCAAGTGGCACGATTCATCAGTTTCAAATTCGACATTTAGTTTTCTTTGGTTGATAGATTTAAACATTTTTAAGTATGAATTTCAGACCTTGAAGGGGTATTGTTATATAGTTTTAGTTTAGTTTATTAATGAAGTTTAACATGCCATTCAGCAAAGGGTCTCCAGCCCACAATGGGATTAAAAGACGCTGACAAACATAACAAACAAGAGCATGAATCTAAACTCTGTGTCACTGAAAATAACTTGACTGTGTTTTATTGTGAGCGAACAACGGCTACCCTGTTGACCATTTATAGATACATGTTATTATGTTTTTGCTGCATGATTATCTCTCAGGTTTTTTCATGACTGTGTGTTATTTGCAGACGTCTGTCAACCCTAAACAATTCAACAAACCCTTTAAGCTTCAACCAAAATTCAAATATCTGAGAGAGAAAAATAACTACATCTGTTGACAATTTCCTCGTCCCTTTTCTCGTGCTTCAGTCAGTGTGTTCTGTCATGATTTGTCAGGCACGGCCCAGTGGGTCTGATCCATGTGGACGCTCATGCGGACACCAGTGATGTGGTCTTGGGGGAGAAGATTGGACACGGGACTCCATTCAGACGTTGTGTGGAGGAGGGACTGCTGGACTGTAAGAGAGTGGTCCAGATCGGCCTGCGGGGGTCAGGCTACTCTCCTGATTCATACGAATGGAGCCGAGCACAGGTTCCTCTACTTCAATATTTGATATGACCTTAAGGAAGAAACTCAGGATGAATGCTGTTCTTTATTTCATTATGTTTGTCTACAGTTTGAGTGACTATGCCACAGAGAATATCCAGTTCTCATGTAAAGTACTTAGAGAAACCTAATTTTTCCCCTCACAGGTTCTGACTGGAGATTAGATATAAAAAGATGAACGCAGGGCTGCAACATCTAAATGTTTAGAAAAAAAAGTGGAGGAAAACTTAAAACCAAAAAACATTGGGATAAATGATCCAGGTCCAGGCACTCAGGATGCTTTGAAATTTACAGAAGGCCTTTAATTCATCGGGCTAGAAACATTTAAAATACAAAAAAATTGAGGGTGTAGTGACCATATTCTGTTTAAAACTATTATTTATAGTTTCTGGTAGTGACATACTGAAGCAAAGAGAGTTATTATTGCTGCAGTCACCACAGGTGTGCAATATTTCTTCTGGCCTCGAGGGGCAAAACTTAATCAATACATCAGATACATCCTGAGTTCCTGGACCTGAATCATTTATATCATATTCCCCTCCATGAGCACCTTTGGTTTGATGGATACCAGAGCCTCTCCTGTTGTCACACTTTTTGTCACATATAAATGTTTCGATTGTTGAATAATCTGTTATTTATTCGCTGAAATTATAAATAACTGTGAAGTCAATGAAGGCTTCTTACAATGCCTTGCTTTACCTTATAACAGTCATGAACCAATGACATTATATCGACCAAAATCGGTCAAAAAAAACATTTTAGAATCTGGAACCAGCTCATTTTGTGGATTCTTTTTTTTTTTTTTTTGTGTTCAGGGTTTCCGTGTGGTACAAGTGGAGGAGTGCTGGTTCAAATCTCTGGCTCCTCTGATGGCTGAGGTCAGGGCTCAGATGGGCAGCGGTCCAGTTTATCTCAGTTTTGACATCGACGCTCTTGACCCTGGATTTGCCCCGGGAACTGGCACACCGGAGATAGCAGGCCTCACTCCCATACAGGTAAACAGTGAAGCAGACTTTAACCCTTCGAGCCTCTAAGCATATAAAAGGACAACACCAGCTTATATTTTATATATCATGTAAAGAATGAAAAACAACTTCTGGTTCTTATATGAACAACAGAGTTTTTTGTATTTCTTTTCTATGTAACAATACTGATGCATCTTCTTTCTTTGATTGGTTTTAGGGGGTTGAGATAATTCGAGGCTGCCGAGGTATAAACCTTGTTGGATGTGATCTCGTGGAGGTGTCTCCACCCTATGACACCACAGGTACTCCACACTTTATTTCAGTCACACTTCTTTATTTTCTCAATACAGTCGTTGTTTTAATGTACATGTTTTCTGCTTGACAGGGAACACTGCACTGACTGGCGCCAATCTCCTTTTCGAGATGCTGTGCGTCCTCCCAAAGATAAAATATTACTGATCGGACCAAACTGAACTGAACTGGAAGCTTTTTAACAACGTAAGCAAAGAAATCCACGCCCAGCTGAGAAGGCCGTCCTCCAGAATACACAAATGTTTACAACCATCATAAGGATAAATCCACTATTAAAGACCAATTCAAACAATACAGCTGTTGCTGATTATATGTTATATTTCTTAAAATTACATCTATCGTCATGGTCTGTGGTTAAAAAAATAAATGAATAAACTATTCACAAGTTTTACTTTTTCTCTTACGTGTTATGATTGTTTTTAGAGGGAACTCAATGCACACAAATAAACAAAATGTCTCCAACCTTTTTATTTGTAAATAATAGTATCCGATATCTGTGGAGGATCAGAATTACAGTAAGTCAGAAACATTTGACTTCCAAAAGTTTACATCAAATTGTTTTAATTCTTCATTTTTATTATATCTGTCATATCAAGGTGTTACAAATAGGCACTTTTTTTTTTTTTTCACGATAAATGGGTTTCTTTAATATCAGTCAGATTTATAGCCTACATACAAATCCTGCTAATATGTCACCACTCAGTTTGGTTTAAAAAAAAACACTTTAACCAAATATATTCTGTAGAAGATTTTTTTTTTTTTTTTTTTAACTAATTAAATAATTAACTGACTGTTTCTTGTACCTGCTTTAATCTACACTGTTATAGTGAGCTACCTGTCTGACAGCGGTGAAGCGCAAATGAATCAAACGTACGCATAACTTCTCCCTCCACGTGCGCTGTTACCGGGACCAATCACCGCAAGCGAAAATGTAAACAAGGAAACAGCTGATTCAGCCTCGCGCGCATTGGAGAAAATGAAAAAACAAACTTTTATTATGATTAGCAAATAAAGAAAGAATAATTTATCTCACCAACTGTGCTGAATTAAGGACGACATGGTAAGTTAATTAATTAGCTAATTTTAAAGTCAGTTATTAAACGTTTTAATCTGCTTTAGTTGCCCTCTTCAAAAAGAGATATATTTAATTGCATTTTATTGATCTTTTAGCCAACTATGTAGCCCATCTTAACAGTTTGATACTATTTGAATTGCTTTGTCTTTGGAGGTAACCTTTCTTTAGGCTGCTGTCTATCTTTATCCCCCAATATCTTAAATAATAATGTAAAATATAAAAACTAGCCTTTAAGTATATTCCATGTCTAGCAGTCCTCAAAATGAAACCAACCCATGAATATGTGGATTCCAGTCTCATTAACCAATTTTAAATAACTCATGAAAGTTTTTGTAGCCTACTCCAAGGGTGAGAAACCTTTATTTAAACAATTTACAAATTCTGACACACAATGCCCTTCACCACAAAGTCACTTTATTCAGTTTTGTTCACGTTTCTTTAATATTCTGTCCAGTGTGGAAAGGGAATAGAAACATTTTCTCTGGTAATACAAACAGTGAAAAGTCTTGAGTGAACGACGTATGTATTTTATTAGCATTTTAGATTTAGTGTTGATACTTATTTAACATTTTGACAAATTGATCTTTTTGTTAAAGCTCTGGTGACCAAAGACTCGAGGCTGTAACACAACTGGAGAATCTTTCGGTAAGCACAATTATTTTAATTTCTTTTTTTTTTTATAAACAAACAACGAACAGAAATACAAATATTGTTGTAAAAGACCAGATCTGTATTGCAGCACAATGAATACATCTTTTTCTCAACATGACTTCTGTGTTTATAACTTCATCTCATTGTACTGCAAAAAATAAAGGTCTATTTATGTCCTCAAAGACTGCAGTGAAACAAACCGTACATAATAAACACATTTTGTATAACTTACTTTACAAGGAGCATTTCAAAGTCCATGTCATCATATCTTATTTATAACGAATCAGGCTGCAAATAAATAAATAAATAGGGTATTTATTGGGCATTAAAGGTGAAAACTGTGAAACTGCACTCTGCTAAGTGAAGCATTGAGTGTTCTCAGCTTGACTAATGTGAGGGACTCAAAGTGATCTCGCTCACATGGGGAACATTTGTTTAAGACATTTGCATTCGTCCTTGAATGGAAACAGGCGTGTTCTGTGATGTCAGCTGATGAGGTTATGCTATCCATTTTTTATTTAAGGCTTCAGTTTATCCTATCTTTTAACTGCAATGATAAAGCTATTTTGGTCTTGGGTGTAATACTCTTTTTCTCCAGTAGAGGGCACTTAATGCTCAAATAAATTGTTTATAACAAGTGAGGTTTCTTTTTTTTGGTGTGTCACCACAGTTATTTTTAAAAACCTAAATAAGGGTCTCAGACTCTCAGTGACGGGAGCTTTCCATGAAAATAAGAAGGTTCTAAGTGTATTTGGTAAAGGCACTAAACCCCCAACCACGCTGGTGTGCTCCCTGTGTAGCAGCCTCACTCTGACATCTCTCCACTAATGCATGTCCACAGATCCTGTTTGTGCATGTGTGTGAGAACCTTGAGAACAGAATTTCCCCTCAGGGATTAATAAAGTAAGATATCTATGCAGCAATATCTATTAAAGGCCTGAGGGCCTTTAATAGATATCTGTCTTGAGGGCATTAAAAGTGAATCACTGATATGGAGCAGGTTTATAGCTCAGTGATAACAAACAGATATGAGGTCTGGTCTTCCTTCTAAAACCCTGCAGTATTGATTCAGAACATTCTGTACCCATTTCTTCTAAAAGTGTACAAGTAGATATTTAACACCCATTTGATAAGGTTTCAATTTTAATGTGCATAAAGGCTGCATGTGTTCCATCCTAAGACGAGCAATGAGATCCTCTCTTTCTCAAGCTGTATCTCTTTCTCTCTGTTTTCCTCAAGTTCAGATCCAGATGAGTCATGAGACCTAATAGACTTATATTTGTATTTACAGGATGCATTAAAGTAACATTCCCCTGATGCTCCAGATGTTGCTGACAAACAGCACGTTGCAATTCAGCATGTTAAAATCTAAAACTTATACTCATTGTCCTTCATCCAGGCTTTGGATTGGTGAGTTTACAGCTCAATAAAACATAACAGTGCCTGTTTAAAAGCCTGGTCCCTCTTACAAGATTTTAAAAATTATATGTGCAACTAAAGGAGCTTTAATGGGAACATGTGTTTTAAAATAAGTTTGTCCTTGAATTGAACGAGACGTATGTTCCCAGCTGTCTCCTCGTGAGGTTAACCTATATGCTGGAGGATCTCGGAGCCATGCGGCTCACCCTGGCTGACATTTTGCTGTCCTGTAGAACACTTATTTTGGTGTATTTAAATACTGTATGCATATTTTGAATTAGTGCATCTGTGTTAGATTTGGTTAATGACAGCACAGTCTTCAGGCTGAAGTCACAGCTGTAGATGTTCTTAGCTTGATGAGCTTTTATTTGTAATGCCTCTTTGATTTTGTGACAAACACAGGCTGCGTCTCTTGTAGCGACAGTCAGTCTCCTTTAGAGTCAACACACATGACTCTATCCTTTGGGTAATGACTTGATGACATGTTGACAATAAGGAGATTCTCTTATTATACCAACAAAATACCTGAAGACATTTGAATTTCTCTTGGTCACTCGGTCCTTTCTGTTTTACTCACCAGGTTATAGTCTGAGCTCATCCTCTAGTAAGAAAGTCTCTTAAAATGCTGCAAAAGGCGTCTCACAGACATCGCCTGGTTCCTGTGACTCCCATTGCAGACGTAAGCTGAATTTTCACAACAGGAACTTCCTCTGAGACGAGGACCCATTCAAGGAACTCAATGTGTGTTTTTGCTGCAGGGTCCACAGTCTTTTTTAGGACATTCTTTTTTTAAGACTTTAACTCACAGATTGATGGGTGGTTGGTGTGGGGGTCAGGAGGCAGGACATGACATACAAAGGAACAACATTGTCTGGCGCTATATTACAGTTTTTGCATCAGTGCTACCTGTAGTTAGGCGTATTCACAGTTTTTTACGAATGAGTGGTAAAGCAGATACTTGCAAGCTGAAAATAAAAGAATGCAGCTTCACGACGTTTCTAGTCGCTCACTGATCACTTGATGGAAAAATCCTCACCTCCCCCTGGTCGCATGCATTTAATTTTTCCTGGTTTTGACCTTCTGCATTCAAACATTGGCTCACCCCAACTTCACGTGGAAATTTGACAATAGGGCTAGCAGGATGAATCCAGGGTGGAAAGAATCAGTTGTTCGCATTCACACATGCAGCTAGTCCTGACAATTTCAGGAAATTTCAAGAGTTTTGTGCATGTGTGAATGAACACACCACATGTGTCATCTGTTATTTTATTTTATTTATTTTACCTTTATTTTACCAGGCAGAATTGCTTGAGATCAAATGACCTCTTTTTTGAGCAAGGCCTGGCCAAAATGGCAGCAGCAAAAAAGAAATACAAGACAAACCCAAAAAGAAAGAAAGCACAGACATGAGAAAAAGAGACAAATACAGTCCAGAAGGTGAAGAAGAAGATTGAGGAGGAGGAGGAGGAGGAGGACAAGATCATGTTAAACAAAAACAAAACACAACACCACAATACACACTAAAAGAACAACTATGTGATGACGATAAAATACTATGCAGTGAAACATTTACACACTCCAAAATTAGCCATTAAAAAACTTCACGTCATAATGGATAGATGATAGAACTGTAAAAACCTCATGTTAGTGTTTGTGTCTGACAGAGTAAGTTCCAAATTTAAATGAGTAAATAATAATAAAAATGTTTCCAAAAGTCTCCATTGAAAGCTTCTCACCTCCCCTTTTTAGGAAAACACATGTTTGTGGAAGTCATTTGTTGAAATAAGTTTGACAGGATGAGGACAACTCATTGTGTATCAGAGTTAAAGGTCGTTGACCCTCACTGAAGAGCGGAAACGGATCATTTTATTTGGCTGATCTGTCGTCCATTGTCACAGCTGTTCCCTACAGCTGCACAGTCCAGCTCCAGTTGGCCTAACACACCGTGCTACGATACATGTAATAGACAGTGCCGGCCGGTGCTGGAGTGAGTCGTCTGACATCTTCAACACCATACCTCATATCTGAATCTAATCATGTGTGCCGAGTGCAAACACAGCAACAATCACCACGAGTGGGAGTGATCAGATTTGAATCAAAGGTTGCTGCTGAACTTAAAGTTATAAATGACTGTCTGTGTCCCCGCTGGATAAAGTTTTCTCTCAGAATGGACATGATTCTGTGAGGAAGCTAGTTGAAAAGGACTACACTCTACACTAAGCACCAATAGGTGGTGTTCATGAGTCACAGAGCGGAGGATGCAGAAGAATCCTCTGCATTTTGTTGAAGAGCACTTTGGTTTCAGGACCTATAATAAAGTTTGACCTGAACATGTCGGACACAAAATTTCCAGTTCTTTTCTGCTGACAGGATGCGAGGGAGGAGTCCTCAAATCACACCACTGCGGTCTGTGAGATGCTTCCAGTGTGTATTCACGGTCAAAGAGCAGAAATGATCTCTCTGTGGTATTCGAGAGGAGTCTTAAAGAGCACTGGAACAGACGTCTGCTCGAAGGACTTGTGATTCAGTCTCAGCCTCTCCCTTTGTGTTCATGTGTTTATTTGAAGAAGGCTGGCTCTAAAAGGTGAAAATATTACAAAATGAAAATATTAAGAAGACAAAATCTTTATGAATACAACAAGGATTGAACGTTGTGTTCCTTATTAAGCCATGATTTAACAAGTCTATTACATATTGTCCAATCAGGGTCTTGCACATCACAATGTGCCTTAACGATTTAAAAAGAAAAAGGTCAAAGGGGAAATAAAAAATGCAGTGGTTGATTATTCGACATCCTACAGTTGTCCTTCTCAAAAATGAACGAGAGCTATTGGTAGCTAACTGCAGTTTTTCTCCATCTCCCTTTCATCGGTCATCTAAAAATCTCCCTGAGAATGATGTTCCACAGGTGGAAAAACATCCTGATTATTACTTGCTGCATTGAAACATTGACTCACTCCAACGTCACATGAAAATGTTGCTCTAGGGCTAGTAGGAAGAATTTGGGGTAAAGGCAGGATGGGAAAAATCAGCTGTTTGCATTCACACATGCAGATTGATAATGTTTCGCAACTGTAAACACCTCATGTTAGTCTTTGCTTTGTGTCTGACACAGTAAGTTCCGAATTGAAATGAACAATCTCCCTGAGATTGAAGTTGCATCCCTTGCAATGGTTTCTCCTCTCAGGTGGAAAACCACTGCAGGGTTTATGTCTCATCCATAAACAGTCTTCCTCCGTCATGTATCTTTCATGTTGTTATCCATCCTCATGGTTTTGATTATTGATACTACACTTTGATCTTTACAAAATAATAATTTTTATTCCCTTGATGGTATGTATTATAAATATTGTACTACATATTTTTTTAAATAAAGAATTGTTTAAAAGCAAATTATGTCATAGTATGCATCTTAAAGCTCCTGTGGGGAATTTTCATTGTGTGTTGATTTTGGCGCCCCCCTGTGGACAAAGCATTACCTCACATCTAGTTGCTTGTCATGCCCATGCATATGCAGTGTTCTCTGATTTAAAATAAAATCTTATCCTGCTTCTCTTAAAAATTAAAATGTTTCCCTCACTGTGAATCCTATCCATGAAAAATTGTAAACAAAAGTTGTGTCTGCAGCGTGCTGTCAATCACCTCGTCTGACTCCTACAGTACCCAGTATTTTTTTTAAAGTTCATTTATGGGCTTTTGATGTCTTTATTGTAGAGACAGGAAAGTGGATGGAGTCAGAAAGCAGAAGACAGAGATAAAGTGGGGAATGACATGCAGGAAAGGAGCCAGAAGTCACATTCGAACCTGGGCCGCCTACTTGAAGGACTCCAGCCTCTGGTCATTTGGCGCGCACTAACCACTGGCTACCGACAGTATTTTATTCCAGTCTTTTCCATCACCAGCAAAAAATGTTCTCAAAGGAGCTTTAAATAGGGGAGAGAATAAAAAAAACTTAAACACACGGTGTGGAGAAAGAACACTTCTGGGGTGCCGTTTTTGGAAAACACATTTGCATATTTTAATGATGAACAAGTAGTGGATGTATTCAAAATATTTTTTTACTTAGTTCTTGAACCTCTCATGTCCGACAAACATTGCTGTGTAATCTAATTACTTTGTAAGAATGCAAATCTCACAGTACATTCACAACATACCAACCAGCATGATAAGCCCGTTCTGTTCATCTCTCCTTTTAGCCTAGTTTGGAGAACACATGAGAACAGCTCCTCTCTATTTTTATTCAGGGTTCAGCTTTTAATTGGAAACAGCTGTTCTCACAAATCTCTGTGTTACAGTATGCTGTTATCACTGCTTACATGAATGGACAAACACACAGTGCTGCTCACAGATGCTCATTATCAGTATTTTAAAAACATTTCACTGTTTGGTTTATCCTTATGGCATGTGGGGATCGTAAGGCAACACGGGGACTTCTACTGTGTTTCCTATATTCCTCATTTTGGTTCTTGTTGTAATGCATGTTATATCTCCAGGAGAGGGCGCTTAATGCTAAAGTATGCAACATTTAGCCACTCAGATCCCTTTTAGTTAAGTTTCAAACAGCAGTTCTATTTTCTACCAAAACAACCTTAGTGTTTCAATGTCCAGGAGTTTTAATACTACTTTTATTTGACATTTATTAAGTAGGTATTATTTATTAATAAGTGTAGAGTGCAGCTGAACTACATCTCAGTAATACCAGTTATGACTTTGAAAAGATGTGACCTGAGGGCATGGAAAGGAAACCAAAGACATGGGTGGCTGAAAATGAAAACGACAACGTCCAGTCGTCTTTGTTTAACTTTTTATTTTTTTTTAAATAAAAGGTAATGTCACTGTTTTGTTCATGTACTGTATATACATGTCAGAAAAATGGGGCCATCTTACAACCCATTATAACCCTCTATAATAAAGTCCCTGCAGAAGAAGGATTATTATATTACTATTATAGGCTGTTATAGGAAATGCAGAAAATGTCTTCTCTTTAATTTGACTGTTCATATCATACCTAATATTCAAATGTTATTAAATATGATCAATACAATGATTTTTCTCAAGAAAACACAGCATACACCCGCACACATATATGCCTACACACTGAGTTCCTTGACTAAACATGACCATTTAAAACAAAAGACACAAAAAAAAAAACAGATTTCACATGATTATTATTTTTATGTTTGAATTTACTTCTGGAACACATTTTTATATTTATGCATCTTATATGAAAATACACTGAACAACATTTTCTTCCCTGTGTGTTTGAATTCAAGTGAACTGAATGTAGGGAACATTACAGAGAAAAATATCGTCTTCTCATTTAGCCTACATCATTTTTTAGAATCATAGATAGCTTTCCAATTTGCATATATTTCTAAATCATATGCATCAAAATGAATGAATAATGAAAAGTACTATAAGGCTGCTAATTCGTGTGTATTTTTTACTCTTAATTCACTAATTAACTCTTAATTAATATATGAATGCAGGATTTGTACTTCCTGCTGAGTCTTTCTTCTTTAAGTGTGCGACACAGCTACTGTTACTTAATTCAAACTTCCTAGAAGGCGACTTCATTTCGTTTGGAAACTCTTTAAGTCGTAGCCCACCACAGGCGGACTTTGTGTCCTTACGTGGATTCTGTAAAGCACCACGAAAGCATAAGTTTCTCCGGTCTCGACGCACGTGAGCAGTGCGTGGTCGTGTAACGCGGGTCTACGAGGTGGCGTCTCCCCCGCACAGGGATTATCTGTCTTCTCTTTCAGCACTCCCTGAATTCCATTCCGCCTTTTACTTTAACTGCAGCTCTCTCTCTCTCTCTCTCTCTCTCTCTCTCTCTCTCTCTCTGTCTCTCTCTCTCTCTCCCCCTGCTCTGTCCCAGCTCAGGACTTCCCAGTGACTTTGCAAGACTGCACTTAGCACACAACAAGTCCCAACTTTCCGATTGCACGAGCGAGGAGGCAAAAGTGTGGAGTCTCTTTCAAATAAAAAAAAAAACCAAAACAAACAAACAAACAAACAAGCGCGTAAAAATAGGATCCTTTTTTTTAAACCTGTTGATGAAGTCCCACCGGGAGTGGGGCGCAGAGGAGCAGCAGTCCGGGTTTCTTCACAGAGAAAGAAAAAGTCTGAAAAAAGGTGCACCACTCCACTGAAGGACCTCGGGTTTTTTTTTTTTTTTCTTCCTTTCTCCCCAGCAGTCTGCAGCCTGTGCTGGGTTGGTGGAAAATGGGCACTCCGACCACTTCGATCTGTGGACTTATCTTCTGTTTGATACTCACATGCCAGCTTGTTACTGTAAGTGAGCTCAACTTCACTCTTTCTTTTCACTTCTTTTCACCCTCCACTGTGGATTGTTTGTTTCATTCACACACAAAACTCTCCTATGAAGCTGTTCAAACTCTCAGGGGTCAAGTCAAAGTAACAAATCAGTGCTTTCTATGTCCTATTAAAGGCAGCAAAAAAAAAGTGAGGCATGTGTTGATGGTTGCTATTTATGTTCAGTAAATAGTGTGGTGTGTCTGTGCAGGGCTGCTCGCATGCATGTGGGCTGTTAGAAATGATTCTCAGCTCACTCTGTCACATCAGCATGTACCGTTTAGATGCTTTTAAAAGTAATGTGACAAAACTAGATGCTGCTGTTGAGTGAAGCTGGGCTAAGTTTGTCCACAGATACAAGCTATTCATAGTCTCTCTGGAGTCCTCAACTCCTAAAACCTGCTCAAACTCAGTCAGGCTGCACTTTGCATTGCCTACACTGATAACCCATGGAGTTGATTTTATGTGTGATCTTGTGAGTGTATAATGTATAGAAAAGTGGCTTTCATATGAGAATTTCTCGTTGGTGTCCTGGAACATTTGGACTGACTTCTCTTTGTTTTGAAAATCTGTTAATGTGCAAAAAAAGGCTTTATGAGTACTTTAGAAGAAAAGAAAGAAATAGTGCGCTTGTCCCTTAAGAAAGGGACACCGCACCTAAATGCATTTTTTTCTAAATGTATGTTATGATATGTTCTGTAGAACTACTGATTGGTTTTGAAACTTTGACTTGAATGCGCAAGACACGTTTTTGTATCCAAGATTAGGTCTTCAAATTGCCAATGTTGTCCAAACAGTTGGAAAATATCACAATTATATAAAATAAAGAGAAAAGCTGCAAATCTTCACACTTCAGAAGTTGTAAAATGTTTGGCATTTTACATTATGAATGATTGTAATGAACTATCTTTCTGTTGGTGAAACGAAGGCTCTAATAGTGCACTGCTGGTATTTTTTCCAGCATAATAAAAGATATATCAGTCCTATATACTTTTACCCGGCTGTATCGGAGGTGTGAATCATATAGAGGATGAGCATCGTCTTGCTGCTGAGAATAGATGCCCCCCCTCCACCCCACCCCACCGCCCTTCTCCACCCTCTCAAAATCCCGTCTGCTCTCTCACCTTTGTGCCCTCGAATAAACAGAGCTGTCACGGCTGAGATATCTGTGACTCCTCTGTGTTGATTTGATCTGAAGAGGAGCCTTTTTTTATTTTTTATTTTTTTTGAACGATGGGACATCACTGCGGCGTCCAGCAGACATAAATCTTACACCTGCCGGATAGAAGAGGATATGAGCTGTGATATTCCAGACGTTTGAAAAGCTTTATGCTGATGACTCCAAGGTATATTTAACATCCTGCTGTGGCATGCATGCGATGGAGTGCCAAGCCTTCTTCTGTGGATGAAAATGATCTATAACTTTGTGTCGGATCACAAAGTTTGGAGAAACAGTTCATGTAGTCCGGTTTCTTTGTCAATTTAGTTGTGGCAGGTGGCTCTTTAAAAGGAAATCTAGTACAAAAAACATCTATTTTACAAGACAGGGGCATAGGAGAGGAATGAAGACATCCCAAATAGCAGGCAAAGTCCTGCACACTGTCTAAATCGCATACAACACTTAGACAGTCTGCAGAAGTTCACCTGCAATTTTGATAACTGAAATCAAGAAAATAACCAACATTGGGTGCTATATGAATTCTATTTCTGATGTTTAAAATTCTGGTGTCATGACAACCCTAGTTTGCTCATAATGGAGACCTGCTTCCTTAAATTAAGTTTTGTGAGATATCTGTTGTCGCGATTTGGTGCCATATGAAAAAAAAAAAAAAAAAGGTTGGTTGATTGATCAGTTGCACCCACAAAGACAACACTAGTTCTTTATCTTCGTTATCATCGATCCACCAAAATCCATTCTGGTCCCCGGAGAGCTACCATCCCCTGACACTGCAGGTTAAAAGCAGACGTCCTACACACTTTAACCCCCGTGTGATTGACTACCAAGCCAACAATAATATCGTAATGAAATTATCTGGAACCACAAGCATCTGTTTCTCGCATTACTCAACTTTGAACTACAGCAGGCCGACTGTCTCTCTTGATTCAATTACGCACACGTTCTGGTGTTACTATGGGCCCTCCTCTCACCCCCACTGGAATGTCAGGGTCATGCGCATCAACTCAAACAATCAAAGTCAATAAAAACTCTCAGTGGGTAAGAGGTCTCAATAACAAATGAAGCCCCCGTAGCCTGCTGTGAACCACCAGCATGTACAAGTCTGAGAAACGATTCAAGCCATTTTTCTTACGGCATAATGTTCCATAAAACCTGTTTTGATTTACACCTGAAGATGGATTGACCTGGTCTTACTTAATCATAAATAATTGAGTGAGGCCACTTTGTTTTCTTGATGTATGACATCAGACCTCCGCTGATAATTTTGGCACAGAGATCTCTCCCAGTATAGACTGTCATAAGTGTCTCTTGACTTCATCTGGGGGTCGTTGTGGTTTGGGGGGAAGGGCGCCCTGGATTCCTATGACTCTATAGACGGAAGAGTGTGTGTCATCGGCGTAAAGATCTGTCTTTCTCTCCTATGTGTGTAACTCAATTCTTTCAATTGCTGCTAAATATTTCTGCAGCAATTCACTCTGATGATGTTTTGAGTCTCTGCTGGGTAATGTGTCGGCTCTGCTAGGTGGTTGGTCTCTGTGTGTGACGACCCGACTACCTGGTGTTTCATTCCCATTCACACTAAACGAGCGCTGACTCTATGGAGTTGCAAAGCACAGCAGTGCAAACACCGGCTCCACTCCACACTTTGAACAGTAGATCAGGTCCGCCCCCCCCCTTCCAGACCTATTCACATAATTGCCCGAAGACTGGCTCTGGTAAACATTGCATTGTTGAATCATAGCCCCAGGGGAGAGGCCATCCTGGCTGAAGGGACAATGCTGCACAGAAGTGGCTCGCCCCCCTCCTCAAGCACATTGGCACATATGGAGCGCAGGCCGGCGGGCTGGCATTTGTTGACTCTGCAGCGAGGTGTGACTCAGGCCGGTATAGGGGTCAGCGGGGTGAACCTGACTCTGTTTCTCAAGTCAGCAGGGGTTCCTTGTGATTTATTCCCAGCCAACTTTAGCTCCTGCTGCAAAGTGTTCTAAACTTTTCACTTTAAATTTGTGTGTGTAGTCGCGTTTACTGCTCTGTTTTCAGTAATCTCTCTACTTGACGTCGTGTGAAACACTTTGCATGACTTTTGTGCGATACAGGCGATTCAAAACGTTGGTAAAAAGCTGTGATGTGCTAAATGAATAAAAACAAGCATTTGTTCAGCATTTTCTTACTCCTTTCCGTGGGTATTTCTCTACTGCTGCAATAGCTCCATTAGGTACAGATGCTGAAAATATTATTTTCAAGTTTATACTTCTTGGCCCCCCAACAGAGAAGTGAGCCTATGCTCTGTTTGATGAAACATTTAACTCAGTTTGTATGAAAGAGGCACACCCCATATGCTTAACTCAAAGAGACTACGCCTGGTATAAATCCTTAATGATGATGTGGTGTTTGAGATTGTTTCTCACACTTGGCAGCCTTTTGTTTCTGTTCATCTTATGAATTAAACAACTGTCAGCAGAGCGACATGTAGACATGTTTATTCCGTCCACTGCAAAAGTAACTGTGCCACATTAATGCAGTGTTGGCTTTTCACATTGATTTGCATTTAATTCACATTTCACCAACAAAACCTGAGACTTGAAGAATGCTTTGGAAATTGGGCAGCAGAAATATGTATTCATCAATTTCTTTGCAACTAGCTTGAATATGCAAAAAGAAAAATCGCTGGGGCCCTTTAAATGTCTTATCTTATCTTTTTCAATTTCTGATCCATCTCCTAGTTTGCAGCTCATGCCAGCCTTGAAGTGTGGTGTTATTAGAATGTATCCAATGCAGGGACTTTTTTGAAGGAACCATATTTTCAGAGATCAGAGTGATGCATGTTCTGTGATGCAAAGCAAGAATTTAGATTGCAGAGATGCATCAAAGCCTAAAGATGAATAAAATATATCTCTGTTTTTTTTCTTTCTCTCACACCAACTTGCACAAACATATGTCTTCTCAGAATACAGTGTGATGCTCTGTGGCTGCTGCTGCTGCTGCTGCAGGAGCGTTGCCCTTTCATGCCCGACTTTGCGTCCGTGTCGGACAGAAGAGCCGACTCCAAACACAGCTGGTACAGCAGCAGCAGCGCCTTGCATGTGCTGACATGAGCTCACATACTCCTGAGTACCGCTTTTTGTAACTAGAGTCCCACACTTTCCATTCACACCTCCTCACACGTTGATACTTCTCTTTTTGAAGCATGTAGCTGCAAACGGCTTTTGTTTCAAATAGTTTTACAGACTTTTGTTTTATCCTCCTCGGATTCATCTGAAGCTTCTATGAATACGTCCAATTTAATTGATCTCTTTTTGATGTTTTTTTAAGTTTTTAACCATCAAACTTTTTCGATTAATTCCGCTCCTTTATAATTTCTTCTTTGATAACCTATCAAATGAAGCAGACCTGCAAAAATTAACTATAAAATAATGCTTTCACTCTTTTCTCTTTGACCATTCTTGTTTAAAAATGACTGTGTGATCATTGAAGTGTGGAAGCTGTGCAGCCTCGTGATCAAAGTGACCATCCTTTAACCAAACCATAACTCACATCCTGCAAGATGCTACATGAATACTAATTTCTACATTTTCCCTCTACTAGAGGGAACCAATTTAATCCGACAGCAGTGCAGCACCATGTATTGAAGGGAAGTCCTTGCATAAATAATTAAATTAGAAAGCTGATCCCCTTTTGTTGTGCGATATGTAATTGTTCATATTTAGAGGTATTGATAACCGACTAAACAAATGCCCTTTGGTCTCTATCTCTAAAGTGAAGCATAGATCACTTTTTGTGCAATAAAGCCAACATGAGTTCATGGTGAGGTCACAGGACGTCCTGAGGACACAACACAGACGACAACACAAGCAATAAAAAAAACAGCTTATCGTCATAAACTGTGGTAGTAAAAAAATGTCTCCCTCTCCATATGTCCTGCCATTGCTTTTTCAAAGAGTTTTAGAATATTTTGATTTTCTGGGATATTTTAACAAAAGATATGATGATATCTATTGGAAATGGTTTATGTCACTTGTTTTCTTTGACGAGCAGGTCTTTAATTTGACGTACTTTAACGGCAATGGTCAGACTGCTCTTCTTAAAACACTGAGCTTTAAATCTAACACGAGTCTCTGAGCCTGATAGCATGAACAAAAGACTATAATAGATTTGTACAGCCTCTGAATTTGACCCATCTTAAACTGCCTTCTTCAATCTTTTCACTTTGTTCTTCCAAGCTTTTTCCCAGGCTGCACTGCAGCTCGCACTCATTAGAGATTCATTGAAATGCTAAGTTAACTGTAATGCACTTTTCCCTTTGAAGGTGTTCCATAGTCGGGCCCTATTCAATCTGCCATTGTCTCTGCTCGCAGCATTGATGTGAAGTCACTTGGGTGTTCTTCACTCTGCTCAAGGGAGCTTCTGCATTGTCTTACATGGGCCCTCCCAACTTATACAGCTACTCTGATGGGGGTTGCTGCCCTTTGCGGGAAAGGCGTTTTTGTGTCTTGTGAATAAAATAGACTTTTTTTTTCTCCAGGGTACTTAAGTTTTCTGAAGAAATGCTATCACTCTTTTGCTATCACAAATGCGATCACTCTTTTCTTCTCCATTGTCTTTTACAAACCAGGGTTGACCCTGACGTCCTGTGAAGTGTTTATAAGAAATCCCACCCTGGTGTGTTATCAGAGCTTGATGATTTCTCACTCCCTGAGACTAGTAGCGCCATGCCTCCACTTCCTCTTACTGTAAGACGAGTCTGTACCTGTGAAAAAAGAAAGGCTGCCATCTTTTCAAGAATTTATTGTAAGCTTAGGTAGATGCAAATTCGCCTAAGCTGTTGGTAAACCCGTAATGTTCTCGGAGGGAGGTCTTTAGCAGACTTCTTCGGTGTAATGGCTCAGAGAAAAAGTAAACAAAGGAGAAAACACTGACTTCAATCTCCTTTTAACTCAATTCAGGTGCATGTTTGTTGACTATAATACACGTCTGATGTGCTTTAGGGGCCTAATTAATGAGAAGACTTAATAAAAATAAAAATAATGAGAGACAAATAAAAGAAGAGAAATTAAAGAAAGCAAAAAAATATCCATCCAGTTTAAAGCCTCTGTACTCTCAGGCGTTACTGATTGAGACCATGATTACACCTCTTCCCAGGAATATGTGGGTGTGGCCAACTTTGTTTGATTGACAGCTTCTCTAACCTGTTAATTTTGAATAAAACCTCTTGGGAGAAGGACCTTTTATCATACCAATATCACCAAGTGCATTTTTAAGACCAAATTCAGTTACTCAATTCTAAAATAAGCCGTGAATCATAAACATTTCCACAGAGACATCATTTTGAAACTTCCCTGTGCTACACTAGCTTAATTAGCTAGCTAGCTACAGCTGGTAAAAATCTGCCCACAGCTCTGATTTCAACAGGAAAATTCAAGATTTGTTTGCTAATGTCAACTAGAAACAACATTTTTATCGACTGTAGTTGGAATAGAAAGCTAGCTAAAAAAACAATCTAGAGTAGCGAGCTAACTCAACGGTCACTGGCTCTAAATCAGGAAGTCTGCATTCACTTGTCTGAAAATATGGACCCACTGTTTCCTAAGCCCTTTTTCATTTTGCTATTCCGCAACAGCGACATAACGAAGCTCTGCTGTCATTTGGCCACGCCTTAAGAACTTCATGTTGATTCTACAATTGTGTAATATCGTTGTCCCAATGTCTGAATTCAAATTGCGTCACGTTGTTGCGGAAGCGTGAGACAGCGTGACACATCGAGAGCTCCACCTCTGCCGATCCCGGCTGGCCCCTTTAATGCCTCTGATACTACCTCCAAAGCCATAACGGAGGCCATAACGCCTCCTTGACATTCACACTGAAGGCAAAACGTCACAGAAGAGTAAATATTGCGCCTTGAAACAGCAGTCTGAATCGGGCAGAAAACAGCAATAGCATTCACAATAGGTATTCTACTATATAATGTCAGACCCTGAAGCCCCTGTTAGTTTATGTGCCATATGCTTCTTGTTTATAGAAGAGTTCATTTCTCAGGTACGGTGCCTCCGCTGTGGCCCTCACTGAGACTACAGAAGCCCTCAGGAGAGACAGGAAAAAGAAAGTGCTCCAGTCTGGTCTGTGTTATCATGTCCGCTGCCGTCCCAGGAGACATAACAATACTTGCACTTTGTTATACAAATATCTACAAAAATGTCCACCGGCTGGTGTTCTCACAGGAACATTTTCCTGTTTGTTTCACCCTCTATCCTTGTCCTCTTTCTGCTCACCTTTCCAGCAGCTGTATGCTGTTGAACTAATACAGAAATCCTTCAAATCCACATTTTCAAGGCGTTGAAAAACAGCTATTTATATCAAAGAACATGTATTTCTTCCCACCTCACCTCACTCTTTCTCCTGTCGCAAGGAAGGCCATTCAGACAAGTAATTGTCTCCATGATGACACACCTTTTGGAGCCGAGAAAAACAAACAGGTCCGTGTTTACGAGGTTGCCAGCCATCCATTGTTTTGGTGCGGTGGCTTGTGATGGTCTGAAACGTTTGTCCCCTGCTGAGTCACCATCCTGTTAGGGAAATGAAACCTGGATTTATCTACACAGACAAGAGGACCCTACTTCCCCTGAAGCAAAGTTTATTCAGGCTTTCCTGTGTCGAGTTCAGATGCCCTGTTCTGTTTGCTGAAATACATAACCCGGTGTATTTCTTGTTTTCCAACCCCCATTTATATTTTCTTTCCCTTTCTTAAATCTTTCCTCTCCAAAGTATGTTTACATTTGCAAATCCCCTTGATCTGTATAGTTCTTTCTGGCATTCATTACTCAAATTGTTAGTCTGTTTTGGCTTCCTATCTCTCCTCCATCTTTAGCCTTTCTTTCTGTCTTTAAAGATAAAGGCCGCTTTTTTTTATTCCTTGCACAGCATGGTCCACTTTATTTGGATTGTGTGTCAGCTGGTCACAGAGTGTAGCTGCGAAGCTCTTCAGAAGTTTTCACAAGTTTTCATAACTTGGCAAGCGATGCACTGGAACTAAGGATTAATGAATTCCCATGGACTTAATTATCCTTAAGTACGAGACCTTTTTGTTGTTGTTTTCTTCTCTCAGCTATAAAGTAATGTATGAATTTCCCTCACAGTGTGTTATAACTCAACAGAAGTGCTTGGTTGGAAGTTGTTTTTTTTCCATCCAGGTTTGCTGCTTTTGAAGATGCATGTTCCATGCCATGAGCCAAACTGTGATGTCATGGAAAGAGTCTTTGATTCGGACGCACAGACTCTCATTCATTCACATTCTGTATTTTTAATGAAAGGATAACAGAAAGCTAATCACAGAGACTTTGAACTGATCTCTGGCTATATAAATGACTTTAGCTTCATCAGAAGTGAAATGTAATGCATCCTGAAGACTTTTAATGTGAATAAAGTTTAAAAACAAGATATCATTTTACAATGAAATATTACAAGTCGCTGACACTGCAACTTTGTAATTGCTAACGTTTGCAAATGTAGGCAGTGACGACAACAGAAAAATTGTTTGCATGCTAAATTAGCTTATGCTGGTTCTTTGATTTGAAATATGATCTCTGGCTGACTTTTCAATGTTTCCAGCTGACACTTCTTAAACATAAGCTGGCTGGCTTCATTGATCATGTCCTAAAATAAGACTCGCAAAACGTTAGCTTCCTCTACGGTTGATGATTCATGGTTAAAGTGAGAAGCATTGTTCTTGCATCAAAGTGTGGAGCTAGTTATTTCTCATCTAAGTATGATTGGGAAAAAGGAAGGATGAGGCTATATTTAGTAAAATGAAAACATCACCCATAGCTGCTTAGCTTGAAAACGTAATACTGAATGGGGTGCTAATCTTCATAGCTTTAAGGACTTCCACTGAAGGTAAAATAAATGATGCGGTTTCAAAACCCTTTAATGCAAAATGCAACCACTGACAGATGAATGTAATGACTAAATAATAAGCTTCTTGGGCTAAGATAAAACACAAGTGAAGTTGTGTATTGTTGGTGGTTACCCAGTTAGCCAGACATGCTAATGTTTGCAGCACATGTTTGCAGTTTTTTGTTAAGGCAAAAAACAATATATACACAGAATACTACTCTTACTACAGCCAGTATGATAATGGGACTACTGCTACATGTGGATGGGATTTGTCAGTTTTCCGCCAATATATTACTGGACTTTTGTAGCATTTTTTCAGAGAAATTGAATTTGTCATGGAGCTACTGAGCTCTTTATGACAGTCAGACTATGAACAGATGCTTCCCCTCCCTTGAGACAGTTTGGAAGATGCAATAGTAGCACACAGTCACTTTTGTCTGAAATCAAGCCACTGATAAGAGAGGAATGTGGACCCTGTTGGTGGCTGAGCGTTTGACTCAATACAAATCACAGCTTCTTGTGTGCTGCTGGAAACCATCACCAGAGAGCCGTGTGATCATTTTCAAATACACTTCTATGGAAGCCCAGAAAAGTGTTACAGATTGTATCATTATTCATGCATTGCCAACTAAATAGAAAGAATTGCAACTGACTGCAGGGCTTCCACACTGTCTGAAGGAGTCTTAGCATCAGTCATGTGCCCAGAGGCTTGACAGTAGGCAAGTCTGCCCAGTACCTGGCAGGCTGTTTAAGCTGAAAGCTGAACAGTTGGTAAGGCAAGGCGAAGTTCTGTGGTTTTTGACTAAAGTGGCTGTATATAATTTCCTCTCCACCCAAACCATCTGTTTATCCCCAGGAATGAGGAGTCATCTAAATACTCAGCTTAAAACCCTGTTTATTTGCCTCTGGAAGTTGCAGTTTAAAGTTTGAACAGCTAAGAACAACAATAGAGACACATACAAATCATAATCCATCAGAAATCTATTTGACAACTTTTGTTTAAACCCAACCAAATGTTCATCACCATTTCTGACACTGGAATATTTAACTTCTGCGGAGGCATGAGTCAACCTGTGCTCCCTGTTAAGACGCATAGATTACAGTAAGTACTTAGTGACCACCAGTAATGTCAGCATCACCACATCACTCAAACTCCAGTTATGTGAACAGCAGGGGAGTCATTACTACCATTAAGACTCCTATGAAAATTATAAAAGATTGGAAATGGTCGTAGTTTAACTTACAAATAAATGAATGCACCAATGATAAATATAAATAAACTTGCCTTGCCTTGAATGGTTTAAAATCAGTTTTAATAGTTTAGTACTCAAATAATCAGATACTTTCACAACTACACAAAACTTCCCGGAATTGTCAGGACGAGCTGCATGTGCGAACACAAGCAGACGACGTTTTCACCGCAGTTTTACCAACAGCTTTTTCTGCCAGCCCACTTGTAAATTTCCCACATGCAGTCATGGCGAGCCGATGTTAGAACGAAGCAGGAACTATTCAGGAAAAATCACCACAAGGAAGGGGGTGGGGAGTAAATTGTGCACAATCTGTACAATCTCCGTGCACAGAATTAAACTGCTTCATTATGTTTTCTGTTCCCCAGTCTGCTCCGCTCTTTCTATTAATTCAGAGAATATATAAAAAATGACACGTGATTCATAAAAAGGCAATAACTGTCATCGTTTTGTCTGACTTCGTCTGCCATTTCCGTGTCTTTCTTTTTATGTCACACCCTGCTGTCTGAGACCCCGCCCCCCCTGCAAGTCTGAGGTTGTATTTATCATTTTAACATTGATAAAGTGACTTTTATTTTAAACTTATTTATTCCAACAAACATATTCAACTCTTGACAGAAAAAAAACATTGAGAACACAAACCCTTGTAAAATATCTTCATAATATTTCATATAAGAATAAATTGAGTTTAGGAATCCTGGGAACATACATGTAGATTTCCTGTATTTTTCCTCAAACAGCAGCTGTATTTTTCTTTGAAAGTCGACGCACAGCTGTTGAGATACTGGTTAAATCTGACATGCATAATAAGACCATTTCAGATTTCTGCCCTTCATCTCTTTTTATAACCATGTGAGGTACACATATTGGTTTTGCTCATCTAAATTAGAGATCTTGGTCGACCTTGATGTTCTTCATCAGATACAGTGAATGCCTCGCTCTCCTGCTCGTCTTCATGCAGCTAGCACCTCCATCCAAGCCAGGCAATTATTGCTTTTAAAAGGGGTAATTAAATGGTTCTTCCCCTGAACCGAGGGCTTGTGTGATTTATATGGACTGTGAGCACATAGGGGAGGATCTCTCAGCTCTGCCAGGGCAAACAGGTCCTGCTTTCCCTAGCAGGCTTCACCTGCTGAGACTCTATTACGACCTTGTCCTGGGTACAAGTGGTGAAGATGGGTTTACACTGCAGCAGGGCTACAATTTTGCACAAACCATGGACCACAGTCTGATTCTCTTGCACAAAACTCCATTATGTGGTTTGTGCAAACGTTAAACTTCAGTCTGTTGTTTCACCAGGGCTTTTCCCTGGTGCAGAAATAAATGGAAAACAAGATTTGAGGGAGATAAAAGAAGAATGAGAGCAGAGTTGTTTTTTCATGCCTTTTTTTGTTCTTTTTAACAAGTCAGCCAGGCAGGCAGAGATTAGAGTCTGATCAGCACTGGTGCTGTGTCTCTGAGGGCAAGTCAGCACTAATGCTGTGGCCCAGAGGTGGAGCTTATTTCTGATATCATATTTCAATCCGTAATATAGGTCTTGTATGAAAAAAAAGTACATTTAGCCATTGTAAATATTCAGCTTGAACCTGTCCTATCTCGCTGCCTGTGTCAGACACCATGAAAACCTTAAGTCTTTGAAAAGCACTCATGTCTTTTACTATGAATGATGTGCGTGCAAGTTTGGACTCACATTTTGAGCGGCAACTTAAAAAAAGGCTGCATGAATCAGTGGAAACTGAAATGTAGAATATTGATGCATGAGCCGATGTGTTCTGCATCTTAAACATTATCAATACCTTTCCAAAAAAACGTTATGGAAAAGTTTGCCAGTAAGGAACTGTCACTGAGGTCGGATGGAGTGACGTAGCCCATTCCGGTGAAAGCAGGAGTCTTAAATGATGCTTTTTCTGCTTTTTTTAATCTTGAGAGGTCGTGACATTTTGCATGTGCTGGCTTGTCCATTAGCACAGTGATGAGTCACACATAAAGCTGACTGTAGTTAGTTTCACTGCCTCTCTCTCCTGTACCCGACTGGTTCACGTCGCTGATTAACCACCGGAGCTAGGTGTATTTTCACACGAACACAGTAGCCCCCTTGTCTATAATTACCTCTTATTATAGAAGGAAGTGTATCCCTCACATCTGCTTCCAATGAATGGCCAGGTTAGCCCCCCCCCCACCTTGCTTTCTTGTATTATTGCATAAACTCCTGGCAAACAGATGTCTGTGTCGGAGTGAGCACACCTTCAAATTAAGGCCTGTCGTTGAATTATGAGGACAGGTGAAATTAGTCTGTCAACTGTTTGGAGGAAGATACTCCCAGACTTTGTTGATGGTTGTCAGATGTCGGCCCTCGGGTTTGTTGTGTCGCTGATACCAAGCCAAACACACTCTCTTGTGTGTGTATATACGTCTTAAAGGGAGGGTGTTATTAAAGGAAATTAGCAGGTAAAGGTTTGCTCCGCCTTCAGCGATATTTAAAAACTGACCCCTCAAGAAAGAATGATGACATAAAAGCGATATATGATTGTCTTCAGGGCCTTGAATAATGACAATAACAGGTTTTTATACTCTGGGGCGATCCATGACAGTACCTCTGAAACTTTATCTGCAACTGGAAGCACTTAAGTCAGGTATAATAAACTGTTAGAGAAGCAAACATGGCCTGTAATATCTTGTTTAGTTATGACATAAATGCTGAAACCGTATAATAACAGTAACCAGCATTAATGGAGTAAAGGCTCTACACCTTTTCTAAGTTAAGTGCTGACTTTTATGTCCTGCTTCTGGCCTGGCGTAACAGGAGCCCTTTACAAAAGCTAAGGGCTGGGAACATTAAAAGACCCACCGCTTCTGAAGGTAAATGTCTGCAGTAAATGGCCTCAATAAAGGTTTGTGGTTTCAATCAGGTATTATGACTCATTAGTTTAGACTTACAAGAATATTATGGCGTGTTTCCAATTTAGTCACTTAGATCAAAAATACATTGACTCTTAGTAACAAAATAGACGGCGCCAGTGGAATATAAATGTAGTCTATACTCACAGGGCTGGACAGTAATCTCTATCAACAGATTGAACCTATAAGGGACTGTGTCCATGAAGGCTTTTTTTCTGCTCTGGGAGCGCTCGCCTTCAGAGTGATCCCAACCCCGCACTTGAAAGTTGGCTTGCAGCACTGCCGTTTTCCCTCGATAGAGACCGTAGTGTCGGTTTTGAATTGCTCAGTATGTTTATTAATTGCTTTACTCAAGGAAAATTCACCAAGAAAACATAAAAGTAATGAAAAGGAATTGTGTTCTGGAGCTCTAAACTGGGAAATTGTACCCTTAAAAAGACGAGTCAGAGTTAGTTTCTCCCCCGCCATTGTTGTTGACAAAGCTGGTATCAGAAGTCCCGCACCTTTTCTTGATTTTGACAATTTTGACAGGGACAAAAACAGCAGGGTGCCAGGGGTGTTTTTGCGTTGAGGAAACTGATGGTGTAAGGGGACAAAGGCCCTAAATGCAGAATCTGTACGTAAGTGACAAAAATATTGGTGTGTTTGGATTTTTATTGGCTGTAAGCAGAAAAACTGTCCATGTGGAAAAGCAGAGGGAATTGAACATAATCCACATTACTATACTACAGGATTCCATCGGGGTTTATCTGGTGACGATTTAGCTTTGAATATAAAAGAATGCGTCTATATTTTACAAGAGTCATAGCAAAGAAGCTACGCTAGCTACATACCTTATTTTGTAATCACCAGCTCTCGGTTTAAAAGTCAGCACTTAAAGTCGAGGCTTGCTTTAGGTTACAAGAGTGAAACTTTTTATTTTTCTCTCAGGAGAAACTTTTAATAAAACAAAATGTCAATATTAAAATGCTCATTCATGCCAATCTCTTTAATGAAGTGCAACATCTATAATAAGACAGGTTTTGATCAAATGTCTGATTTAATCGCCTTATCTTAACCAAAGTCTTTAATCTAATGCCAAACAAATCTTAGTCTACACAGGCTTGGTACAGGTTTTTACACCTTTTGTTTTCACTTTCATATCATATAGGTTGTAAATCTGGTCACCGTGTGATGCTCCAGATTTGAAGAGGCTAGGATAAGATCGAGGTTATTAAACATCTTTGTCTGACTGTGCACCATTGTCTTAAATCACATAAACAGTGACCGCACTGGAACTTCTGATGAAGGAATTGAGATTTTCCAAACAGCTAACCCATAATAACATATTGAGATCTGGTCTGTTCATTCTCTTACACTGTACTGAATATGTGTTTACATATTGTCGTGCTCTTAACATGCACTGTTTATTTTTGGGACTATCTTCTGGAGGAAAGATCAGAGAAGTATAAAGGAAGTGTTTAATTTAGCTTAGGGACTTTATTTGGCTCCTAAAGCGTAAGATCCAGCAGGCGTGGTCCTGTCTGGGGGAATTCCTTTCCTAAAGTTCTTCAGGGAACATGGGACGGCTGTCGGGCTTACTGAAACACTCTTTCATCACACTCACTACCCAGATATACATGCTACTGGATTTATCAACACAGCCATAAATACCGCCTACTGTTTACGGGCTGTTTAAACAAGAAGAGCTTTAAAGTTTGAAATTTATTGCCCCGTTTTATGAATCTGTTTGTTCCTGAGTGGTTCATTTGTTTGTTTTAATCAATCTGTGAATCGTGGCAGCTGAAGCCACATCATAACCTGCAGCTATTCATGCTTGCAGATAAAGTGGTGAATGATCCCTGCAGGGAAACAGTCTAGACAGGAAGATTCCTGGTCTAGGTGAGCTTATATACTGCAGGTTCTTTTGCTGATACAGACAGTAACCAAATACAGAATGTCATAGCTTTTAAGCATGAGTCACACGGACATGTTTCATCTTAGGTTCAACAGGATAAGTGGTGCTGATTAATGGAAAACCCATTAAAAAGCAATAAATGGCAACCAAATTCATTCTTTCAGCCTCTGTGTTTTATAGGTATTAGCTATAACTGTGATCTGTGAGGTTGTTAATTTATTTGAATGTTGTAGCATGTTTTTTCTTGTGTATGGTGTGACACTGTGGAAGACATCAGGCCTGCAAAGATGATGTAGGGGAACTCCAAGACGTCTCAAGAGGCTCTTGTTGAGCCCCTTGTTGACCTTGGACAAAAGTAATGGCGGGATTTCTCTTTATCTCCCATCCAACAGCTTTTCCCTTGGCCCTCATTCACATCCATATCTTCATCCTGCACTCTCCGAGTTTGCTTATCCAAAGGCTGCTGTGAGACTTGCTGGCTTGGATTTCCGTACATGCTTCTTAGGTCGGAGGCTCTGCAGCAGCATAAGGAACTTCTTGTGCAAGTGCTCAACTGTTAAGTTGAAACAACAGCTGCCAAAACTTGTTAAAAGTTTAAGCCAAATGATTTTCCTCGTAAATTCTTCCCATTAACGGGGGATATGACTGACTGCTTCTGTCCTGAGATATTGGAATGAAACTGAGAAGGCACATTTTCAGCCTTTTTACAAGGTATAGAAGATTTAAATATTGAAAACATGAGCCATATGGACAGATTATGGGTAACATCAAGTTTTACAGGTAAACTAATCTTCTTTAAGGGTTGGGGCTTTTTGACCAGCTGAAAAAAAAAAAGCACCTAACACTCCCCATCACTCGGATTCCCAAAATCCTTCTTCTTGAACCTAACCTCCAGAACATAATCCAGTTCTTTGCAAGTGTCCTGCCCCCTTGATCCTTTGTCAGAGGTTGACAGAGGGAATCTGAATCAAGGGTTTTAAACTGTGAATGGAAAAGGTGCGAACCAATCAGAACGAAGGCATTTGATGCCGACAAAGTGGGCACCTGATCCCCTCTCACATGTCGAACCCAATAATTGGCTCCAGGAATGTTCTCATTTCTATGCTTTAGGGTATCGTAAAAGTAGGAGAGCTTGCTTGCTTCCTGAAGTGTGGTTAGGGTTTTCCTTGATCCTTGGATTGGAGGAAATAAATGACTTCCTTCAGCAAACACACAAGACAACCTGCAGGAAAGTCCCATGGTAGGCTGAAGCTTAAGGTCACGTCTCTTCTAGCCGTTCTGTGGGTGGATTTTCTTCTAAACATTGTTGTATATTTGTGGTCATTAAAATTGGGCCACGTCAGAACAAAACTGCTAAATCATCTTCTTGTATTTGGTATTAAAATTGGGTTCTGTGTACTCTTACTAAATCACATTCTCCTCGACTCTGAGGTTCTTGTTTGAAAACTCTGGATCTCAGCAGCTCAAGAGGATCTTGAGGAGTCGTGTGCTGCACATATGTGGGTGTGCCAGTATACGCAGCAGCAGTTGGCTGTGCCTGCCACTTCTTTCTGAAACATGACTTTCTTTAGTGTTTATTGGTTCTTGTCCAGGCCTAACCTCAAAAGGGGGAGGTAAAGGGGGCTACCAGCCACAGCTGCAGACTGCCTAGTGTACTGAACCTCTCTGAGGATAAATCTGGAAAAATGCATGTGTGGAGTTTTACATTGGGAAGAAGCTCGCACAAAAGCACCATTGAAAAACGTGGGCCATATTAAATGAAGTTACTCACAGCCATTTAACTCATAAATGTTGCTGAGAGAGGTAAGAGCCCTGGGAATTATGCAGACTGTACATTTCCTTACATCTGTTTTAAGTAATAACTCACCGCAGTCTCATTTCAGAGAAGTGTTGATGCAATAGAAGTCATAGGGCGTTTACATTTATTTATGTAATGTGGACAATGCATTTAACATAGTTTCAGTAAAGAGCATGAAACTGACAAAGATTTTATAGCTACTACTAATTTTGAGCTATTGTCCCTTGTTGGGCCGACATGACTTTTCAAAAGCAGTACAGAGGTTAAGGGACGTCTTCTCCTAACTGGACCTAATCCCAGTTCTGTTCTGCGCTCACTCTAGCTGCGGGGCCTCTTGACCAGGGTGTAATAACACCTGCAGCTATACGCAGTCCTGAGGTATTTTTATCTCCCCCTGGAATTCCACCTCTGTTCTCCTCCTCGTAGAGCCCCCTGTCTAAATGAATAAGAACTCGGCCAGTGGTGGTGCTTGACCTGAATTTCTCCGAGTGACCTGCACTCAATTCGTTCCCATCAGTCTCGCTACTGCATCCTGCTCCATGAAATCATCGTTGGACTCAAAGTTGGCGGTTGTGCCATTGAGAATTGTTCGTTGTGTTCTCAAGTGTGCACAAAACTTCCCATGATCGAATTGAGAACAGGATTTTGCATCAGGATGATGTAAACCACCACCAGCTGCGGAAATGGTGATGCAAACAGACAACAGTTTTCCCAAAAGGCAGTGGCAGTGTGTTCTTCCAAGCCTGTTTTATAACCACATTTTAAAAATGGAGCGAGGATGACCTAGAAATTATGCTGACATTTGGAACAGAAATGCAAAATGAACGGCTTTGTGTTTTGCTGGGGAATTGGCATTATTCTGGCAAAACATCCTGTATATAATGTGGCAATAGCTGAAGTCATTTGCAATGGAGATATTTGCAGTGACCCAGAACTGTAACTTCTTAAATCAGACTAACCATAGTACTATGCCAAGTGTCTAAAATAGAGTATTATTATTATCGAAAGAGAAGTGCAAAATATCGGTTTGGGCTCAGATGATCCACATCCTTCATGATGTTCCTCCTGTAGTATTGCAGGTCTTTGCAGTTAACATAACGTTCATACTTCCCTTATATTGTCTCTTTGAATAGATGTGAGATTAATTTTTGCTCTACATGATTAAAAAAAAAAAATCGAAGGCAGTTGATGTGGATGCTAAACAGAGAGAATAATTTACTGGATTCTTTGATGTGACAGGTCAGATTCACATCCTGAATATGTGGCTTCATGCATAATGAAGAGGCAAAAGCATCCTTCAAAGTATTATTTAATAAAAATTAAACGAGAGCAACAGTGAATCCAGTTGTTTACGCCTGAAGACAAAGAGAGGAGTCTTTCATTTTTGTATTTCTGTTGTATCAGATGACTCACCAGTATTAAAAAATACACTGAGGATATCTTTTGGGCATAAAGGTGTAAAATTATGTTTTATAATCATTGATTGTTAGGACCTAGTCCATGACACTCACATGAATATTTTTTATTTAGTCACTCGAGATTGGTGTTAAAGATTAGAAACCTCTTTTTATGCTTGCCTCTTTGGACTGTGATGAATGCTGACCTTTTTCTTGTTGCCCATGGATATGTTGTGCTGTTCTACAAGGGAGGCCAGGCTAGATCTGATTTCCCTTACTTTGTTCTCTTGTCTACTCCCACGTTTGACTTTCCCATGGTGCACAGGTTAGCAGAAACAGCTGGCAGGTAATTTCCATTGAGGAGGATGAAGAGGGAACTGTTGTAAAGCAAGGATAACCTCTGAATACCTTTTTTTTTCTTCCCCCTTCCTCCCTTTGATGGTTTTGTCAACATGCAGACTGTACTGTCTTGTTTGCCCTGAACATCTGGAGATGAGCACAGCCATCTTTTCAGCTACAGCGCTATTATGTTTATATTAATGGCACAAACAGCTGAGAAAGAATATTTTTGTTCTCACAGCCCATCACCTCTTCGGTGGATTGTCTTGGCAGCGCTAACAGAGAATTATTGAAAAAAAGTAGTTGGGAAAAAAGCCAAAGGACTTTGATGTGCAGATGGCGGCAAACAAAGAGTTCTGTCCAGTTAACAGCAGGTTTTGTTGTGAAGTTAGGAGCATGAAGTGCATGTTGGGTTACCAGACAAAGAGTTCTTAAAACGCATGGTTTGATATGTCGAACATGTTGAACTGCTTTGCGTTCCAAAGCTTCACCATGGTTTCCTGCCAAATCCAAGTTAATTACGAGATCGCCATTTCAAATAGCATGACCTTGGGAACGGCTAAAAAGTGGTTTTACCAACAGCAAATTATTCCCTGTGGCTTGGACACCTGGAGAGTATTCTCTCCCAAACGGGTCTTTTCTCACTTTTTTTGTGTAGATGCAAATATGTAATTTCTGCCCCTCACTGAAAGTTAAGCATATATTTCTCTTCATACCCAGTTTTCTCCAGAAAGGGTCGCATAAGCTGTGGACTCAAAGAGATTTTGTCTACTTAGCCTGCTTTTCCCACACAGTGTAACCATGAACTAATCAAGTATGATCCACGGGGGGGGGGGGGGGGGGGGGGGGGGGGAGTGAGTTGACAGACCGAGCTGACTCTGGCCAGTGATTATCTTGGACAATACGAGTGTGGCCAAGTCAACAGGTGGTGTCAGATTAGTTGGTCCAGAGGCGAGAATGAGCGAGAGAGGAAGAGAGGAGAGTAAATCTAACAGTGCCGCGCTGCCACCATCATTGGGAAACCAGAAACTAATGACGGAGCCATGAAACAGCTGCAGCTGCTTCCTTTCTAAAGCTGAACTGCCCGCAAACCCTATAAATCAACTCGACATGCTCAACCGTTACGTTTAAGGGAAAAAGTTCAATATGCGTACACTTAATTTTTAGCCATGTCAGCCTGTTGGTCCAAAGATTTGGCCCAGAATTAAAACTGAAGCGTAGAATGGATTACCATGACATTATGAAGAGATATCCTATTTGACCCCCAGATGATGAATTCCTGACTTCTATGATTTCCTCACTGTTTTTCCAGCTCAGCCATGAAGTCAAAATTATCCTCAAACTGTTTGGTTAAACTGTGTTCACATTTGGCACTGATGCCTCTGGCAACATGATGGACTGCCTACAGGACGTCCCTTTTGGAATGGAAATGTTTTTCCGTTGGTTGGTCACCACTAAACTATGGATTTATTGAAAAAAAAATGTAATGGACAGCACTGGTGATGTGTATGGCAATTCATTGGTGAGTAGAAAAAAAGGAAATCGCTCCCCTCGTCCAAGGAAATCGACATTACTTTTGCAATAACTTTCCTGCAGCTGAAGCTCAACCAGATCTTTCTTCTGAGGTGTCACCATTACCACCGTGAAAAGAAGAAAAGCAGGCATCTTCAGTGACGCAGCAACACTTTCACGGGGCCCCTTCCTGTTATAAATAAACAGGTGCTGGCCATGCTGGGGCTGCTCTTCCCCTCAGAGGAGCTGCCACCAGACTCTGCAACTCTCCTGTCAGCTGTCGTCTGGGGGAACTGGAGCTGGCCTCTCTCGGTCCCCTCCTCCCGGCATGGCACTCTCTCAGAAATGTTACCGGAAACACACACGCTATTTAAAGACACTACGGATGACTCTCTCACCGTGTTTATGTTTGATATGACATATGGCTCAGGTGAGATCTGGTTGTATCTTTCCGGTGACAAAGGGTCAAGGAGGTTGGTGGAAATTTGAGTAACACAGTTTACTCTCTGCCTTCTCATAAGAGTGCATTGGAGTATTTTCTCACAACAAGAGCAACAGCAGCTTTAAGAGCTAAACCTCAGCTCCTGTAAACTGCCTTCCCCACAAACCACAGAGCCCAATTAAAAACACAGAGGTTCACTCCTGGCTGATAACTGCATGCCTGTTAATACGGCGTGTTTTCAAGTGTTTGTATTCTCGTGTGCGGCCGTCCAGGCGTCTCTTAAGGCCTGTGCATGTTGAAATAAGGTGAGAGGATGGGACTTTTTCAGTGCTTTTGTTCGCTGACGGTCAGGGCCTTCATGTTCTACCAATGGACAAGCTGTGACTGATTCTAGGTGGTCTGTCGACGTAGGGTCCCACTGGGGCTCCTGCTGGGGTGATAATTGAAAAGACACCGCTTCTGAGGGTGTCAACTGTGCCTTCACGCCTAAAGACGTTAAGGTGGAATGTGTTCATGCTCTATCGCCCCACCCACGGTGAAAATGTAATACAGTGCAGCCTGTATAAACACTTTCAGCTACCTTTTAAAAAACAATCTTAGGGATATGAGTTTGTGAATATCCATGCCCAGCTGGAAAACATACAGGAGGGAGCCCATGCTCTGCTGCTCCTTACGCGTATTCCAAGTCTTGTGATTCTGCGATCATGCATGGAGGCTGAAAAAAGCCCAGCAGAGATAGCATTTCGGTTACTGTTATGTCGTGGTGTCTTGTTTCACAGCCTGCTTACGATCTGTGCTCTCTGTCTGGTCGTGGTGTCGCCAGGCTGTGACCTTTGGCCTAAAATACATTATGGTGACTCACCCACCCCCCCGTCTGCAAATTGCATTGTAGGGGGGCTGAATTACACATAGGCGGTGATGACGCAACAAAGTAGAATACAGACAGTTCTTTGATTGAATCTGTAAGTGGTACATGGCAAGGATATGATGGGTGTGAAACAGAATAAGTTGGGTGTCAATCACAGAAATGTGTGCCAAAAGTAATTTATTTTATTTTGTGATAATTGAACCTGAATGTACTTGTTATTATTTTGTAAATCCCCAACATCTGATACAGCAAGCTCTTGAAAGTAAAGCCTGTATTACATGGCATGATGTTAAGGTACCTCTAATTGCAACCTGCTGCTTTTGCAAGCATGTTTAACTCATATGTGGCGGGTATTAATTAATTCAGCGTCTTGTTTCTTTGATCCCAGCTGGAGAGCGAGAAATAAAAGGCTCACAGAATAGTTGAATATATTTTCTTAATCTCATTGTTTCTCTCCAGGCATCCCTCTTCACCCTGTGTAGCTTCACCACGTACACAAGTCAGCACACGCCGGATGCTTATTTTGACATGCCTCCGCAAACAGCTCGTGTTGGTATAAAGGGAGAGGAGTGTGTGTGTGTGTGTGTGTGTGTGTGTGTGTGTGTGGCAGATGTTGACTCGCTGGAGGCTCTGCTTTCTTTTCACAGAGATTATTTGAGCCTTGGTGGTAAACTACATGGACAGAGGGTGAAGACACATAATCTTATACCCTTTTGTTGCATTTGTTTGATCATTTCATGATGTGGTAGGTAGACTTTTCCAAGCATTGGATTTTAACATGGTGACAGAAGTGATTTACGTCGCCATGGTTTCCATTTTTTTTTACCAATTAAAGGGGAACTCAATTGCCTGATATTATCAGATGTATGTTCAAAGAACCTCTTCGTTCATTTTCCGAGGGAATTATAAACTGGCACAGACGGAAATGCCTCTGGATGCTTCAACCAATCAGAGTGCCAAAATGTGACCTAGCAGTAAGGCATGACATGACATGAACTAGCCATCCAGTTGGCTTTAAACTGATGTCATTTACAACTTTCTTTATAAGTGGCAGCCATCTTGGTTGCTATGACAAATGTCACGTTGGTGCATCTCTGCTAAATCTTTGGGTAAAATTTAATCAAACTTGATTAGTGCTGCTCGGGATAAGCCAGACACTTATACAAGTCAATGGTCAGGTCAGCTGGAAGGCTTCTGGAATGTAAAGGTGGTAATGTGTTTGCTTAAATGGCCTCAAGTGATGTCACGTGAGTCATCTTTGACTGTGGCCAAAAACAAGAAGTTCAACATTTTAAAACAGCTAAATAAAGAGTGGTGAGTCCAACATACAAGGTTCCTTAATGCCACATGTAGTTGTAACAGGTTTACTGTGAAAATCATTTTATATCCACCAGTCGTGCTAATACAAGAGAAAATACGACACAACGAGACTAATCCATAAAAATAATGACAGTTACTTTCCCTAAAAATGGAAAATAAAGACATTTGTAGAAATCTCTGCTTTATGGGTAATAACTCCTATCACAATCAACCTAATTCCTAAACACATTGCTAGCTCTTAAGTTGCATTGTGGGTAAGGAAGTCCCCAAGTGTTAGCAAGAAAGAAGACGATATCTTGCACCGCTGCATCAATTTTGATCTTCTTGAACTGTCCATCATCAGTAAAATGTAAACTTGTCATTATTACTCATTCAGCACAGATTTGAAGTCATTTAGTTTGATCTTTTAAGTATGCACCACAAAGAAAAGAATGAATCTGCCCCTCTGGTCCTTTGAAGTAACCTGTAGTGTATATTACATTGCTTAATCCATAGTGAACTGTAGAGTGTTGTCTCACTTTTCAATAGCAGATGCATCCAATAAGGCATTTTACATGCTGACATAGTGTGAGATCAGGCACATTTCCAGAGGGAAACCAAGTTGATTGTGAAATGCATGGCATGGCCGTTGTGTGGGAGAGAAAAATGAATGACCCGGGGGAAGATGAATAGGCAGGCACTCCAAGCACGTGCTCAAAAATGTGAACTTCACTTTTTACTCCCTGGCCCCTTTCCTCCTCTCCACAAGTCCCCTTTCTTATAGTTTGTTGCACCCACAGCGTTAGTCATGGGACGCTTTGAGAAGACAATCCGAGCATGTTGTCAAAGAGTGTTTGTCTGTTGAATGAAGAGCCTCCTCGCACTTCCTCCCCGTCCAGTCACTTTGGATTAAACCCCCTGTAGAAATGTCAAAGAGCTGCAGAGAGCAGAAGGGCCTCACTCATCGGCCCCTTTTTGCAGCAGGGCCCCCAGGCTGAGGTTTAGTGTCACAAGTGGCAGTTCACCTACCACTCTAAGCAAGGGTTAAACTCATAGGAAACTGTCTCTCTCACACAAACACCCACAAATATGCCATGTTGTTTTGCCCCAATTTTATTCTTGAGGCCTCCTGTAGCTGCAAGAGTGTGGAAAAGAGAACATCTCCCCTGGGCTCTAACCTTTTTCCTCCTCCTCTTTCATCGGCCTTGCACAAGACAAGGCCGAGCACGTCAAAAACTTCTCCATAGGTGAAGATCACTGTGTTACTGCTGAAAAGCATCTTGTGATGACAGTCAAAACCAATATTTTCTTGCAGTTGTTAAAAGGGAACTGTCTTAAGAGAGTTTGCACGATAATGCAGCAAATTCTCACATTTAATTCTTTGGATTTTGGTACCCATATCTCTCGTGTCGACATGTGCACAGATGAGTTATTATTACATTAATAAGGTGCTGTAATGGACTTGATTTAATACAACCCGTCCTGTACTCCTGTACCTACTCTGCAGATAGCAGAGGGTCAAGTAAAGGGAGTGCTTTGGTTTTTCAGCTCAGTCCTCGTTGGTGCCTGGTAGCGCTCGGTGAGCTCCTTCTTTTCACCTAAAGGGAAGAGAATGTGTCAAGCTTTCATCCACTTAATGCTCTCTGCAGTTTGCATTCCATTCCTGTTTAGTGCACGCCACTACTTCAAGTCTAAGCAGATATTGTTGGTCTGAAAGAGGGAGAGAGTAAAAGAGGAGGGGGGGGGGAGGTGGAGGAGGGAGGGCTGGAGGGTCAAGGTGGTTGGGAATTCATCTTATGAAGGGTTTCTGCGAGAGCCTGTGCACTGCTTGCTTGAAAGGTCACAAGTGAACGTTTGACTCCATTGATTGAAATGAGCAATACAGCGTGCTGCCTTTTTTTTTTTTTTTTTTTTTCAGCTTTTCACCTTTCCATGTTTGCCGATCACACGCTCTGCTGGGGACAAAAGCAGATCGGTTGCGTGAGCTCAGGAGATGCTTTAAATGCTAAAACCTCTGCAGCCTCTTGCAGAAAAACAGTGAAACATATCTCCATGAGAGAGCAGAACTCCTGTGAGACCAAGTGAAGTGTCTTGTATGAGCTTGGTCCAGCGTTTTATTTTCTGTTACACACATGGCTATCCCTTCAAGATGTTTCTCACAGATCGTCCTGCAGCTGCATCAGTGGGTTTATTAGCAGAGTGGGCGAACCGAGTCCCCCCACAGGATTCTTCTCACACTGCCTCTGACAGGCTTTGGCTGTCACAGAGATGCAACAAGAATGGGAATGCCAGAGTGTGGGTTTGTAATAGTGCATGAGAGTGTAGGTGGATGTTAGCATGCGCTACCTCATGTGTGTTTTAGGAAGGCATTTCATTTTTGAGTCCCAATGTTGCAATAAAAAAACACATCTATTTTAATCTGATAAACTTAAAAATGTGCCTTATTTTCTGTGAATCTGACGAAAAAACGTTTCTGCTGCTGCACTCAGACATCCAGTCTGTGCCAAAATGGTTCCCACAATTACACAATTCCTTCCTGATTTAGTAACGTTTTCTTTAAACTATAGTGTATTAATTGGAACGTTTTAAAAAAATAGACTTCTGTGGGATTTATTGACAAATTTCTGTTTTGGCCAGTTGTACTTTTTTAAAAAGATTCAACACCAAGAAGGAGTTATTCAAATGTAAAAACCAAACACTCTTCACTCTTTGATTGTAAATCTGAGACTCATTTTCAGACAAACGGATTTGCATGTAGAAATGAATGAAAATGAACGGCATCTTGAAAGGTCAGAAATCTGAAAGTGGATGGAATATAAACACAATTTTCAGTCAACATTTATGAGCTGAAACATGCCAAAACAATTTTACATGGTCCATGTAACCGTGCATTCATATTGGGAATAACTTGGTAGAAGACTCTTGATACGTGAGAGCTGTGAGTGATGCAAAATGTTGCATCAGTGGTCTTGGGCTTTTAGGATCTGGTCTTGAAGTTCAGTTCTTATATTGTATATTTAATTGGCCCTGCTTCAATCTGTGCTATGACCTCAACATACTGTTTTATGAAGTTGCCAGATTAAAAAAGGGAAAAAGTACAGCAGAGCGGTTAAATGGACAAAAGGAGGATGCCACATTGGTTATGACATCATTAATCTCAGTATCGAGCTATGCATGTAAAACTCCTGCATAAAATGTTTCACTTGGTTTGATCTCACAAATTCAGATAAAAAGGAAAATGGACAATGGACAAAGCCATTCTTAAGAATTATTTGGAAGATTTTTCTTTGTGTGTGGTTGTCTAATAAAACCTGTGGAGAATTAGGAACCTTTTAATGGCTGTAATCCGTTTCTCATCCTTCTGGGAAACAAAGAAGCATGTAAATCTGATTGGCTGTTAATGACCTGTGACTGTAAAAGGAAGAAATGGGCTCACCATATGAAAGAGCGTAATGAGGAGCTGGTATTTTTTTGGAAGCATGGATGAAAGCAAGTCTCCAGCTGCAAGATTAAACCACAGCTGATGGTAGTACCAATTTGGAAGGATCTTGGCCCAGTTTGTTTCCTTCTGACCAATCTTTCCACACAGGGATCTGTTTTTCTACCAATGCTTTTCAATTCTACTCGGAAGAAAAATGCTGTATTTTTTCTTGGTGTTTTTTTTAAAGAACAGCTGGGGAAACTTAAGGATGTCAACAGGCTTTGGTTCAGTCTCACCTGTCACTCATTAGCCACTGAATCTGTTCCCCCCCCTTTTTGCAGAGCTGCTACTACTTTGTCTCACAGGGTAAACATTGTGCATTGTAAGCAGCGTAATTCATAAATAAACATTGGAATTCCTTTTGGCAGGAATGTGTGCGCATGTGTGCATGATATTTATGTGTATGTGTGCATGCCTCATTTTTTTCAAGTATATGAATGGTTGCCATATGCCCCTCTGAAAATTGCAAGAAGTTACTGGAGCGAGGAGAACTTCTAAGGCCTCTGTCCTCTGGGTGGGGTAAAGTTCAAAGAATAACTGCCTTGGTCAAGACCTTTTTCTCGAGGGAAAGATAACCTTAACACAACAGACATGTCTCAACTTCTAGACTGGGAGTGATGGACTCCAGAGACTTTTGAGCAAGAGTGTAGCAGAGTAAGCAAGCACATTCATTAATAGATTCTCCTTTTGTGTAGGGGCTGGTCATTGTCGACAAGCCTACTTATGTGTTAGCTTAAAGACCAGGTGCAAACTTGGACTTGTCTATGAAAGGCTACTCTCTTTTTTCTGACCTTTTGGTGGGTTTGGCTCTGATGGCACCAAGCGTGTCCAGATGATACCGCGTCCCAAGGGAGTGGGAAGCAGGAGATGATCACACCAATAGTTGGCCGGTCGGCACCACTGAAAAGAATTTAGTTAGTCAGCAGTTTCCTTTTGAAAATGGCCCAGGATTGTTGTTGTAAGGGTGTTCAGTCAGGGGAGAAAGGATTTGGGGGGGTAGATCAAGTTATTTATTAGCTGGAGCCATTTAAATGGGAAAACTACCATGACAGAGTGTGGTGGAAATACAAACTGGCAGGTCATGCCAACTGGAAATGCCAGGGGTGGCATCCTGCCACAGTCGGATCTAAACTTAAAGCCAGAGTCTGGGCAGTCAGGACGCTGAGATGGTGAGAGCAGAGATAATAAACCCACATTACGTTCCAGTCTGGCCGGCAGAGAGAACTTTATCAAGATGATCAGATATGAGAGCGGCGGGCTAAGCTTAGTGTCTCCTCATTGAGAGTGTAAGATGTGTCTATCAGGTGTCTGCGTGAGGAGGAAGTCCTGTCTTTGAGGGGTTTTTAGACAGATTGTCTTTAGATTTTGTTGAGATCGAAATCAGCACTCAAATAATCCTGTAGGATATTCATACATCATTCCTCCACGCTGCTCAGTAATATGAGGGGAGTTAAAAGAAAGTGGAGAAAATGTCATGTTCATTATTATGGTGTATGAAGGTGCAATGGAGTTGTTTTGGTACGAGTCCCAAAATTACATCAACTCCAAATATTATCATATTGTCTTATGGTCCAGACAAGAGGGTTTATTAACCAGTTAACCAAAAGCACCTCTGTGGCTAAGCCATAGACTGTATAAGATATGGATGTATTTGCAGTGATGTCACTCATTGGTTTCTGTAGCACCATGTCAGAAAAACTGTCGCAAACCAACTTGAGGTGGGGGCCTTAGTCCTCGTGGCAATCAGCTACAACGTGCCCACCGGCCAGTCAGATCAGCCAAAGCACTAGTTTTACACAGTTCTTATCTTTTAATTTTAAAAACATGAGTTAGAAAAAAAAATCGACTATTCAGACCAAAACACTTTTTGTACCAGGCTGTAAATATGTTTATTTTTTGTATCAATGGGCAGATCTACATGGGTGTTAATGGGAATCCTGGTGCTTTATCGAGCCAGCCTCAAGGGGACACTGGAGGATCTGCACTTTTTTTGCACTTCCACCCTGGCTTCATTTTCCAACACCAGTGGTTGCTGTTTGGACTGAGAATCACTGAGCCCACAGCTATAGGCTGTACATTTGTTTCATTTCACATTTCAGCAGCCACATTGCTCAAATCCAGTTAAATGCAAGAACTTTGACGGATCAAAACATAAGCAAGTGTTTTCTGACTTGGTGTTTTGGATTCCTTGGGTTGGGTACCAAGAAATTATAAAAACCCTTATGCTCTCTATGTGTTTAAATCTGTGAACCATAACCTAACAGTGAGCTGGAGCCAAGCATTGTCTCTCCAGTTACACCCCTGCTATTGATTAATTCATATAACATGCTGAATTAGACGATGATCACATTATTTAAATCACCTTTTCCTCTGAGGTGCTGCTTTATTGGACAGGTTTATACTGCTGCTCTAGGTGACATAATGCTGCTTTAGGTGACATAATGTTTCCATGATAGACTCCTTCCTAATTCCAGTGAAAGAGCTGATTGGAAAGGATTGGTTGTGGAATGCTGGATATTTTTTTCTTTTCACCCGAGGGGGACGGAGTTTAAAGCATACTTAAACAGATTTGTGTCATTCTGATCTCGGCTTCCCTCTGGCTTTGAGAGTGTTTTGAAGAGCGTGTGTGCATTTTCGCATGTGCTTAAGTGTGTATTCATATGTGGGACACTGCAGTCAGCTGTGCATGTCTTTGGACAACTTAACTTGGCAGTTAAGGCTTGAAATGAAAATAGTGGAGTTCCTTTGACAAATGTGCAGCAAAAAAAGCAATGAATGGCCTCTTTACATTAACTTTTATTTGCACGTGAGCCTTTGAGAGGGCCTCTAAGAGATAATGAATGGTAAAAGTAAACACATCACAATGCCCCGTTTCCTGTCTCAGCTTTTGTTTTCCCTCCACCCTTCCAGGGTTCATGTGTAGCACTGGGTGTAGCCTTTCTCCGCGGAGACTTCAACCCCTATAAATCTCTCTGTCTGTTTGTTGCAGGTGACTCAGGCCTCCAAGGTGTGGGGAGAGGTCCCTCTGCCAGAGGACTTGGAGGCGGAGAAAGATGTCCAGGCGGGTCGGAGCTTACTGGACGACGACGAGGACTTTGCCGCTGATGAAGCTTCAGGAGGTGGGCTTGTTTAAGGGCGGATTACCGCAAACCACAGCGACAGCTGCACTTAATTCACGGGAGATGTTTTTCATTAAGCATCACTTGGATTGTAAACTCATTCCAAAGCTCTAAAATGAGAGACCATCGGCTCAGAAATGTGATATGAGTTACTTGTTTGATGTTTTCTTTTCTATATATGAAAACTTACCTGCACAATTTATAATTTGTTTTTGATAAATTTAGCTCATATGTAATTATGCCGCATGTCTTCCCTCGCTCTCTCCTCCAAAAATGTCCTGCCTCTCTTCTGCTGTCCTATCTATTTAATGCAAAAAGGCCCAAAAAGGTTAAAAAAAAAAGGAGGTTTATGTGAGTTATTATGTGAACGAGCAGAGGCTTCACTTAGATGAAAGTTGCTGTTGTCCTGGTGAAGCAAATCAAAGCATCTTAAGTACCTTTATTCTTTACTCTAGATTCAGATCAACCAGTCTATGGTTTAGATGTCTCAAAACAGCTCAGTGAAATGTATATTGTATAGTTATATCTTTTGTCTTTCTTCAAAGATTTGCCCAGTGGAGAGGATGATGGGAGCACGCCATGGCCTCCAGTCTCTGAGACAACAAGTAAGGGAACAAGAGATCATGATTATCTAACACATTGCTGTTTACTGTGTTAATGTGTTAATGTGTGGTGGAGCAATCTCCCTAATCTCCCTAATCAGTGACTTAAACCTCTAGCTGCATGTATGTGTGTATGTGTGTGTGTGTGTGTGTGTGTGTGTGTGTGTGTGTGTGTGTGTGTTGTGTCTGAATTATGATGCCTTCACATCCTGCTACACCCTCCTGGTCCTGGTCATAACACACTTTTTCAGCTTCGCCTCTGAGACGTAAACATCTCCTCTCCGCCTCTTTCATCTTTTTGAACCAGGCGGCGGTGACAGCACAATAAGATACGCGAAAGCAAGATGAACAGTAAAAGCTGCAGCGGAGCGCCTCTGTTTTTGCCGTCCATTCACTGCTGCACTTTTAACGTCCTCCTCAATTTTTTGGTAGACTTGAAAAGTATTAATATTCAGGCAACCCACTTTATCACATTGCACAGGAGCAGGGGGGAACAAATTAAGTGATGTATTAAACGTTGCATGATTGGGTCTTGCTCTTAAATCATGCATGATGCTGCTTTTTTACGCTTCAGTTCTTGGTCCATCTTTCTTGTTTTAGATGTGATTAGCTGTTTTTATATTGCAGACAACAAAGCTGCAGACAACTATGAGTTACTGTCAGTATCCTTTCCACTGAATATTTCTGCATGCTGCTCTGCCTAAGCCGCCAATGATGCCTCACAGATATCCACTGGTAGTATTTAAATAGCTGCATGTTAGCTTGAGTCTGTAAAAACTGACAGTGTAGGTCTATCTCCAATCTCCTTGATGTTGCCATCACGATGAACACCACTAAAGTGAACTTTTTGGGGAAAACCATGGATGTGTTATCTTGGCCTGGATACTGGACCTAAAAGACTGCTTCTATTCAGTCCAGCAAGAATAACTTGCCCGGACCCTTAACCAAAAACCTTCTAGTTTCCAGGTTTACTTGGGAGGTATGCAGCTCGCTGAATATATGCACAATGGTGTTGGTCACAATGACTCTGACCGTGAGTTCCTGCTTGGTGCTCAGACTATAAACTGGGATGATGTCATAGATTCTGGCCAGCAGAAAAGAGCATAAAGCAGCTTCATTACTTGCATGAAGACCACACCTCTTTTGCACCGCTGACATAATATCAAGGTCGTCAACCCAGCCCACTTGCTCGCAGTTAATTTACCTGACTATTACCTGCTTCATTCACACATCAGCTAACTTAACTCTTGCATACTTTTGGGGAAAGTTTCAGGAATGCAGTCCAGTGTGAAAGGAGCTATAGAGAAAACACTATCACTGACTATGCTGAGTGACCAATGGAAGTCTTCCAGTCCCAATATAGTACCTCTTCAGACCGCGATGTAGAAATATATTTCAGAAAGGGGTTATTATTGTGAATCTAAAACACCTTACCCCTTAACACACAACTAAAAACACACCAAGCATCTTCAAAAACACCCTACATCTATGTGCTATATCTCTCTGTGTATTCTAAATACAATTTCTTTTTCAATGTATCTTAACCATTGTAAGGGCAATCTCAACATTAATAATATATTACCTGTCTTCCCCATCCTGCAGGAAATGAATTTGCCAAAGCAATTAAATGCTAATATCCTGATAGGTCACATCATTTCCCTTCTTATTATAGGCAGAGTTCTGTTAATGGTTGCTGCTTCTTAGTTTGCCCGGTGCCAGACGCTGGCCTTGACAGGTTAGTGGAGCTGATTACATCATGGTGAAATAATTGTTTCGGTAGCGTCACTTTGAGCTGACATCAGAGCTGCGGCATATAGCATCATGCGCTCCACTGTCAGAAATAGCACTGCTGTGAGGCCTCACTGCATTAAGGTAGTGAAAGGAGCCAGGCGACATTATTGTGTTGGTTGTTGACGGCATGCGATTGTGACAGGTTGAAATGAAGGTTGAGTCTGTTTTTAGGTACCGGTTCAAAGATAGATTGATTTATGGCATACTAGTAAGGAGGTGTGTTTTTCTTTCATACACAGCTTTGCAGATTGAAAGTTTTGTGTCAGCCTCCTGCAGCAATATTAAGGATATTATGAAGTGTGTGTTTCTTCTTTTGCACTGTAGCCCCCAGGTCAGACTCAGTTTGTCAGTTATAGATGCACAAAAAGTTCTGAAAGTCAAAGAAAAACAAAAGCCAGTTTGTTCTTTGTTGTCAGCACAGGATGGGAATATATTTTGTTAATGTTCTCACAATTTGTGGTGCGACATGAGCCTCCAAACATCCCCTCCATTAGCTTGGTTTATTGCTTCTATTTCCATAAACTTCCCGCCTTTTGTAGCCACATAAAGGTCAGCTCTGCTTTATTGCGAACAATTAAACAGTTTGAGGTGGGGATTATGCTTGGCTGTCGTTAATATATTGTCTTTTCGCCATTTGCATTGTGCTCAGTGTGATCATGGTTCTGTGTCCGGAGGAGGCGAGCTATTTCCATTTCTGAGCACGACAGCAATGGGAAGGAAATTCCGTTTCCTGTGCTGAATGTGGAATACTTTTTGGACTGTCTTTGTCCTGTTGTCCAGACAGACACTTCACCCAAGCCCCTGCCTGCCTTCCTTCCACCCTGGACTGCTTTAAAGTTGGAGATGTGCAGTTGCCACCATTATGCCTCATATCCTGTTGTGTT
This sequence comes from Labrus bergylta, assembly GCF_963930695.1. NCBI lineage: Eukaryota > Metazoa > Chordata > Actinopteri > Labriformes > Labridae > Labrus > Labrus bergylta. The sequence goes on from NC_089206.1 coordinate 5,825,662, forward strand.
AGTGTAAAAAGAATTCCCATTTCCTGATGTCTCAGCCGCGTAGATTGAAGCTCTAAAACATCTGGAGCCTAAAATGTTGTCAAAAAGAGGCTATTTTAAACCTTTTTGTCCATTGTTGTAGTTTGTTGCCTCCTTATCATAGTCTGACATCTTCTCTAGAGATACCGAGGTTGCGTCCCATGTCCTGCTAACCTCCCATCCTGACCTACACACTCATATCCCTGCAGAGATTTCTGGGAGACAAACTCCAGCTCGTCTCTCTGAGAGCATTTCCTTGTTCTGCTGGCTTCTTTACAGGCTTTCCCATTGCACCCTGGGTATAACCCACTTTGTTTGGAAACCAAAGAAACAAAGGTTAGCAAGTCCACTTAGCAATAGGGATGGTTGCTGAAGGGTCTGCCGGGAGTTAAATTGTTCCCACCGCTAATTTTGGATGAAATGTTTGAGAATTCATATCTCAAGGCTAGTGGTTCCCAAAGTTGGAAATCAGTGAGCTGCGAGATTTCTTTCTGAGTTTGAACTTATTGTATATTTTTAATGTTTTACTGTGCTGAGAAAATGTTGTTGATATATTTGATTGTCGTCAACTTATCAAAAACAAGAATCGGTACAACTCCAAGTTGGTCTGGTTGGTGTTGGAGAGAGTTATCAAAGTAACATAAAACTACATGAGAGCATCAAGAAGCAATTCATGCAGCATCGTAATCTTTTACAGAATAATGTGAGGACTTTGATGCACATTATTTCAGTCCTGCCACAAGGAGTCCGTCAATCAAAACGATAAAAAGACGTAGTTTGACGACCTTGCAAAAAAAAAAGCTTGGAATCGTCTTAGTTTTATGCTAGTTGGTTTATTTACATGAATTAAAATTGTATAAAATCTTCATAATGACAGGTTAAAGGCTTACTGAAGGACTTTCATATCAGATTTTCAGACCAGATTCTCTCTTTGGACACGCCGTCTTCGTCTCCCCTCCTTTCTCCCCACTACCCCCACCCATCCCTTTCTGTTTCACGTCTTGGTTGCCAGTTCTCATAGAAAACTAAACACCCTTTGGGGCTTGTTAGTTTCCGAGATACGCAGAACTAAAAGGGAGCTAACGTCAGAACTAGTAATAAAACGATTTTTCAGTGTAAACAGACTGCAAAGAGATGCTAATACATCTCAATCCTAAACACAAACCTCAGGGCCAAATAAACTGCTGCTCTCTGTGTCTTTGAACAGAGATCATTTTAACATTAAACATTACATATTTGGTCAGATACCAAGCTAGCAAGGAGAAGAATATTTAGTGACATAAACTAAGTCAGCGCTCATTGACATGTTGATTTGAGATTAAACATGAAGCTTGGGAGTTTTCTCAGTCCATTCGAGGAAAGGCTAAGTAGGGATATAAGTCCTGTGTTTAGTCTTCAGAGAAAATTGGCTTCAACTTTGTGCCGTCCTTGATCTACAAGGACCGGAGTAAAGCTGACTCACTGACAGGTTACTGCATTCTTGTGTCGCCTCAGCTGGCCTGGACTCCTAATCGCATCAGTTGCTAGCTGAGAAAACACAATCCACACACGTATTCTTGCGTTGTCTTTGGAGGAGAGCAGATGTTGCAGTAGAGGTGGTCCATACATCAGGGTAATGTTGCCTGTCCATCAGTTTGGTCAGGGGGCGGTGGGCAGGGCCACCCATGTGGTATTTCTTCATGGGGCAGTTTGTGAGATATCGCTGGCACTAAGTGAGTGTGTGTGTGTGTTTGTGTGTCCCCCTGTGTGTCATATACTCCCACAGGGACAAGTCCTGGCAGCTGCAGTTATTTTGGTGAGGTCTTTGTTGTTTCTCTGCTGGGGGCCCTCAAGGTTGTCACACATTGGCCCTAGCATATAGGAGGAACGTGCCTCTCGTTATCACTCCTTTTTGTAAGGAAGGCGGTTGTAGCAGAGCAGACTAAACACCAGAGCTGTGAAGTTGAAGGGCATGTTTGTTTAAATCTGCCACCGATATTTGTCTCCTTTCACAAACAGATAATTGACAGTGTGTCTAAGGGTTGTCATGATTTGACAGACTGCTGATTTGACTTGAGCCCTTTCCACACATGCACTCCTGAAAGTTCTAGAAACTTTCAGTCAGCTTGCCCCTAAGATCTTGCTGAGTCGCTCTTTCACACACATCCCTCACTTTGGTATAAATATTTCCTGTCGGCCGGGAGGAGTTGGGGGTCTCCAAAGGCAATACGCAACATAAAAGATGCCATGAATGTAGCGGATGGAGGCATCAGAGTTTCTGTCAAAGCTTCCTGTGATTGGACGTATTCACAGTTTCAACAAAAGTGTGGAGAAGGAGCATTCTGGCGAGAAGAAAACATAATAAAGCAGTTTCATTGTGTGCACGGAGATGGCACCAGTTGCCAAGTTAAACATCGCCCTCTTCCACTCAGTTGTGGTGAATTCTCCTGATTATTTCCTGCTGCATTCTCACATTGGCTCACCCCAACTTGTTTGGGGGAAATTCAACAGTGTGGCTGACAGGAAATATTAAAGATAAAGTCAGAGTGAAATATTTGTGTTTGTGGGAGAACTATTAAACACTATTAATCTTAAGCCTTAGTTCTGCACCTAGTCCCATGATGCATCACTCTGTTGTACCAACAGAAATGTGTCGTCATGGAGAAGTTGCCGATGCCTCTCCTCTTTAGGAAAGAGATGTTACATAGAGAGAAAGTAAGTGCTCCTATTTGATTTCCCCCCCCCCCTCAGGGCAGAGTCAAAGACAGGCTCGCTTTGATGTCATTTAGGTTCGTCAATGCTGCAAACAAAATAGAATACCTTAAACTGGGTAATAGAAAGTACGGGTCTTCAAGTCCTTAATTGGAGAGTGTGGTCATTTTAAGGGTATTCACTCCAGTTGTCCCTTATTGTTTTCCCAGATCTGAGAGTTTATTTGGATAAAGCTTCACAGTAATTAGTGGCTTCCTGGTTGGGCACTAGAGAATATCATTATTAAATAATACCTCTCTAGGGAGTGGGGGAGGGGGGGGGGGGTTAAATATAGTACTGGGAGTTCCTCCAAGGTTCCTCATCCTTGGGGAAATAATCTTGCAGTTGAAACTAAGCTTTACATTTCAAATGAAATCTTTATGTGTCGCTTGTTCGGTAGGAAGAGAGCTATCTATACTGCCCATCTGTTCCTGCTCCTTTACAGTGACTGCCTTGTTTCAGTCATGGCCTGATCAGCACATAAAAGAAGTTCTAATGAAGCTGTTTCCCCTTCTCTCCGGCTCGTACTCCCCTTTTCTGACTCTGACACGGATCACAACATATCTGCAGCCTTTGAAGTAGCGGATATTTCATTAGCTTTAATTAGTCTTGGTGACTGTTCTTGCGGTTCTTGCGGCAAGCTTTCTGTCCATTGTTTCCTGGCCGAACTTTGTTCCCTTGAAATGTTTTGACCAGTTTGCAGGATACAGCTCTGTAAAGCATATTTCCACCAAACACTTTGAGTCCAGAAGCATCCTTAAAACACAAACCTACATTCTAAACCCTTCATCTGTGGTGTCTTCTCTACCGCAGACAATACTTTTAAATATATGTGGGGTTGATCCCTGAAGGCTTTGTCACAAATAGACTCTAAAGAAACATGCAAACACAGTAAAAAATAATTGAGCGTCAAGCCTCCAAGTTGCCATTTCTGGGAGATTTGAGCCTTTTCATTGGGTTTACTGGCAAGAAGTGACAACTCTGTTGACCAGTCGAAGACCTTTGTGGTTCTTTCTCCACTTTTGAGTCATGTCTGAATGGATTTTTTTGATTGGTAACACCCACCAATTTTGGAACCACACTTGTATGTGAACCATTGATTTAAGTTTTTACTAGTCGGAAGGTTAGAAAACAGAAAAAACCGTCAAATTTGAGCTCAATTTATTCAACATGGTTAAAATCGTCAGTGCATTCGGGTAAACGACATCAAATACATTTTCTGAGTGTAGCTAACATTATCAGTGCTAGCACCGCTAGTCTTTGGTCCACATGCTACGTAAACATCCACATGCCTTTGCTGATTACGCATGGCTCCAGTCATTATAGTGGATATTGGCCAGTTTAACAAGACACAGCCTATATACAATTTTATTTCTATTTTGTGGAGATGATGCAGGTCCAAATTAATAGACATTTTAACTATTTATTTAAATAATTCAAAGACAAGTTATTTTGATTCTGTCTATGTTCTATGTTAAATAATTTAGTCGACTTATCGCGCACATCCCTAAACTGCACTGAGCTTTGCCTGTACTAAACTGCTAAACTGTGCTTAAACGGCGTGTATTGTGCTGAAAACAGTTCAGCTTGTTTCATATGTGGCTTCCTCTTATTTACCCATTCTTCACCTGACTGTAGCAACTGGCATCAAGACTTTTATACAAAATCTAAAAGAATCAACACCTATTTTTCTAAAGACCTGCCCCAGCTACAGTGATAATGCATGATAGGCCACATGTGTCTTTTAGGTGCAGCTGTGAAGCAGCTGGATCCAGCACCTTTCCTTGATTATAAAGGAAAAGTTGTTTACAGCTGTCTGTGGAAGTTTATGGAGTGGACTTAAATAGAATCTGGATCAGAGTGTAAAAGTCTGCCTTGAAAGCACAGTGCAGGAATAAGGGATACAAAATAAAGCATTTTGTCAAATCCATATTGATCAACAAAGATCATAGTCCCATTTTTATTGAAATACAGCACAATGAAGTCCGGCTTTGCACAAGGGATCCTCTCATAAAACCCAACAATGTTCAAGAAGTCTCCTCAGTTGACATTTCAGTGCATGTCTACAGCCTTCAAAGTGTTGGGAGAATAAATGAGTCACCACAAAAACATAACATGGTCATTGTTGCCTGTGCCAGCGTAACAGGCCTAACGTTGGTGAAAAACTTGTCATTATGGTGTTTAGTTCTTTCCATTTAGGAGGAAAAACAGGATGTAGCTCCTCCCTGCACCGCTGCAAAGCCCCAGGGTGGACAGCAGAGATGTGGAGAGCAGTGGGTGGAATGAGTGTTTGGATCGTAGGATATCCTCTTTGTTCTGTTGAACTGAAGAGGAGTCATTTAAAAAGCGTTGCCCTTTGACCTGTTCTCCTTGACACCGTCATGCAAGCAGACTTCAGTGTGTGTTTGTGGACAGACACTGTTAACAGTCATTAGTCAACAAAAAAATCCAGGACCCAGTGTTCTGCTGAGCGCAGCTCTAAACCCATGACTGTTATTGATTAGTGGGACAGTTGATAATCCTAAACCGGAATTGATACAGACAGATCCAGCTGCTCACAAAATTGTGATAAATCTGCCTTCACTTCTGTCTGTATTTTCAAGAGCAAACTCTGGTGTGGAATAATACAGCGGATGCCAATGTTTGAAAAACTGTGTTCAGTCAATGCTGGCTGCAAAAGCCAAGGAATCACCATTATGGCCCATTTTAAAACGCCCTTTTTACTGCAGATATAAACATGTTTACAGCTCTCTATAAATCATTTTTTTATTTGTGAGAATTGTATAGAGGTTTAATTTTTATGCCACTTCTGTTTTGATTATATTAAGCCTAAGAGTTAAACATCATAAAGGGCTTGGATGGTTTGACTGAGAGATGTTTGAGAGAAGGCTAGGCTGTCCTTAAGCTAAATTGTTAATGGCTAAAGGCTCTCAAGCAGATATCTATTTGGCCTGCTTCTAGTCCAGCTCTTTGCCTGCTTCTTGATTAGCCAGAAATTAGTTTGAGTCAGCATTTCAATCTTAACGACTACCATTGTTTTGGTTTCATAACGCTTCTTCAGAAACCAATGGGTGACTTCACAGAGGCTATGTCCATGTTTCATACAGTGCATGTATTATCCTTAACACTTTCAACACTTTTGAACAGATTAAGCCTGTTTGTTTTAACCAGTTCTTGATATGTCCTTGTTTCCTGTTACCTCTTATGGCAGCTCTCTTTCTGATTGTCACTTTCTATTTTCTCTCCTCGCTTCCAATCATTTCCTTTCTAACATTCCTCAAACTGTAACCTCTCTGCACCTGCCTTGCTAACTCGATCCTTCTCCCTTGGTCCTTGTTTCGCTTTTCTTGTTCGATCCTTGACCCTTGGCTCCTGTTTGTGCCCTGTTGACCTTTGCGTCACGTTGCTTCCCCCTCTGTCTCTTGCTCTTTGCTCCTCTGCCTTATTGCTTGCCATAGTACACTCGTTGGATTCTTCATATCTGGGGAACATACAGAGCCCCCCCGAACCAGACTACAGTAAGTCCTCAAGCACTTCCTTCCTTTTTTTTTATTGAAGCTGCAGTTTCTCTCCTCTCTTGTCTTTGGCACACTCTCCAGTCACCTGCTTCGCTCAGTTATGCACTCTCATTTCCAAACACACTCTCAGATAACATTCCAAGGAAGACTCAGCTCGGGCATGCAGCGATTGAGTCCGGCGAGTCTGTTTTTCCAAGTGTCTTGCAGGCGTCTCCCAGTGCTTTCTGATGCCAAGGGAAAATTATGGGGTTTGTTCCATCGAGTAATGCTGCAGTTTATCTCACTCGAGTGACAACACTGACGTTTCCAGCTGAAAAAAAAAAAGATAAATTGGAATGACATTTAGTGTAGCTGTTCATCTCTCTGGACTGCCAACACTTGCAGAAATGCATTCCCCGATTTAATTTGAAAAGTGTGTTTTGTAATTCTAACCTCATGCAGATGTCTTGTCCCATTGATTCAAACCAGCTTTCTCACAGATTACATACAGTGTACTCGTGAACAGCGATGTGGCAGGAGGCTATAGGCTTTAGTTTTGAGAGGAAGCACCATTTATGCCATAGAGAGTTAGTGGGCCTTGTGCCAAATTATTTAGCATCCCTCTGGTATCGGTACTCATCATTGGTTGGTTCATACGTTTAGGTATCAGGAAGGAAAATATGGTATTGGAAGTAAGGTCAAATGTTTCTATTCATTTGATACTTTTCAATACCATTTATTTTTTAAATGATACAATCTTATTTTGACGTTTGATGTGATCGAAAAGTACCAAAGCTTAATAAAAAAAAAAAAAAAAAATACAGATCTTCAGTTAGATTTTTGGCCAAAAGCTGCAGCAAGAGAAAACAGTCCATTCAGTTTCACAGGTTGGTTCAACTACATGACGAGTGATAACTGAGATACTTTAAAATGGGCATGTAGGCAACGATTCCTAAATGTGGCCAATGTTTTTTTTGCCATTTAGATAGTGTGCAGGAGTTTCCTTGTAATTTGTGGCTCTTTAAATCAAGAAATTGGTTGTCAAGGATTTCCTTGTTTGCAATGGTATCGAAACAGATTTTGATATCATTTTATATGAATAGTATCAAACCTAATATTAAAGTTCAAGAATCGTGACAATGCGAATTGGACCACCTTTTCGAGAAGAGTCCAAGTTAATACACAATATTGGTTTTTAATGCTTACATTGCAAACCGTGGGAGGGCACAACAGAGCAAGCTTAACTGCAAAGCTATGAAGTTCCCCAGAGGGCAATGAGTGGACTTGGAGACAGAGTTGTTTGGCAGAGCACCAACAAAAGGGTTAAGTAGCAGGGGTCCTGTCTACAAGAGTTAGGCTGATACAGAGGCAGCTGGTATATGAATATATTACAGTAAGGCAGAGGGGGATTAAGAAAGAGATGGATATGAGTCAGAGGTCAGAGGATGAAGAAAAAACATTTGATGGGGAAAAAATGTATCGTTGAATATTTTTTATGGGATATTTGAGGTGGTGTGGTTTGGGCCTTGTTGTTATGGATTCTGGCGCTCCCTCTCTAAATGGCTTGGGTGGTGCCAGGCTGATGTTGTGGGCGCTACCTTGGGGGTTGAAGGTCAAGCCCAATGCGGCTTGGCTTTAAAGGCCAGGCTGGGCTCACTGCTCAATCAAGTCTTTGTCTTCTACATAGGCCTCTATGTGTTCAGAGGGGGCCCATTGCACAAAGCCACCACAGTCCTACTGAACAGCTTTAACAGCTGAAGAAGTTTTCAAAATTAAAAGTGTGGAATGCTCCTTTTCTTTCCTCTCCATCCAATTCATCATATCCGTGCTCTTTGACAGATCCATCAGTCTTGGCTGTATAGCTGAGTTGGACAAGGGGATTTCCCTTCTGCTTGAATCAGTGAGTGATGCAAAGGAGAATGAGTCTGGAAGTATAAGAGCCGCTCGTTAGCAGCAGGGCACAACCCGGGGCTCTAATCAAAGGATCTTAGGCGGTGGCAGTTCCACACTCGCCTGTCCGTGTCGTCAAAGGGGGCTTACACAGAGAGAGTTGCGGCTACGAGCTTGCTGTAGACCCAGCGGCGAGGACCCACTCAAGTGATTAGATTACATGCGGGTCAAATGAGGCGCTTTGATGGCTATAACTTTGAAGTTGCCTGTCTTTTGGTTACCACATTCAGGCTTCACAATTATTTCAACAAGTCTGACAGTAACAGCCTGCAAAGCAAGAGCTCAGGCACCCTGCCAGGCTGTGTTGAAGCCTGCAGTTCTGCTCTTACACGTTCACATCACTGTGTGTTTTCATAAGCAGTGCTGAGTTTACTTTGTCTTAAATGAGGCTTTTTGCTCACTAGGAACGGGACGCCTTGTAGTGCCAGTGCTGTGCGAAGGGAAAGAGGAAGGTTTAGAGAGGCCAGCTGTTTACCAGCCAAAGCTCAGGCAGTGGAGGGTAAGGCAGCATGTTTCCCCACAGGCCTTAAACACAGAGAAGCACACAGACCCAGTGAGTCCCAAAATCTTCAACTTTTAATTAAGTGGCTCTCCTGGTAAGCAAGATAAATGCCTGCTGTCAGAGTCTACATGTCTTGAGATATGTAATTATCAAAGGAGAAGGGAAAGGGAGGAAATAGTCAACACAAGAGTTGGTACATCCTCAATCGACTACGAGTGTTTGTGTAGATTCCTTATCAGCATTGCTTTGACAATGCATGTGTGCAACCAGGGGCTCAGCAGATGCCCATTTAGAACATGACTCTTTGCTTTTGGCATTGCAAGTAGCATCTGACTGCAAAAGACAGTACAAATATTGACTTCCTCCCTAAAACCCACACTGCCAGCCTGAAATCAGAGGCTGGCAGGCCAGTCCTAACAAAGTGTTGGCAGTAGTGTGCGAACGGGGCACCCTGCGGGCCTGAGCTATTTTAAGTTTCATGGGCTAAGCCTGTGACATTGGAATTATAATAATACAGCTGACATTTTGGAAGATAATAAACAACTCCAATAGCTCATGAAGATGTTTTACATGATAGTTATATAAAGTATTAGAAAAGGTTTCAAGTGTCTGTCTGTAAGTGGACTGGTGAAGTTGATTACTTGAACTAATCTGCTCAAGAACAACTTCAGAAGCAGATGATCCTATAAAACGCTAAGCTTAGTTTGGATGTGTGGAATTGAAAGTGGCTCTGATATGCTTGGGGTTAGTAGAATTATCTATGTGTGGACCTTTGAATTACAATATTTTTACAAAATAAAGTGGAGTTTGTAACTCTGCTGCCGATAGTTATAGTACATACTGTAAATATCAAGGCTGATTGTATCCATCTCTATTGGTGTCCATTATGCACCTTTATTCTAATTTTTACACAAAAAGTGTCAGTACATTAGCTTTCATATTTGTAAAAAAAATGAGTAGTGTATGTTTTGGTCCAGCTCAATCACTCTCTATTTAAGCCACCATGGATGTAGCTGGTGATTTTTTTCCCCCCCTGTAAAATCGTTACCTGTATTAGGGCGCACTCACTCTAGGCAAAGAAGTCCCGTACCGTGCTTGAGCATGATTATCCCCCCCTCCCCATTCCCCCTGCTAGCCTGCCCTCACACTGATCCAGGACAAATCGGGCCTGAGCATGGTTACCTCTTGTACATAACGTCATAATACAACACATGAATGGCTTTACGTAATTATAAAGCGTGCTTAGTTTACAAGACAGGCAGATGTAAAAATTGTATCTGTTTCTATCCACTTATAAAGTAGATGGGTGGATTTTTTTTTTCTTTGCTGTGCAGTATGAGTGCTACAAGAGAGCAGAGAGAAGAAGATATGTATAAGGTCGGAGTGATTAGAGGGCAGAGCCAGTCACAGTGTAGCTTTTTTTCTTGGTTGAGAAGTTTACTCAAGGACACTGTAGCAGAGACACTGTTGATGTAAAACCAGCTTCACGTTTTAAAGTGAATCATTTGATTAATGTCACTTTGTTGACCCTTGATAACGTCCGTTACAGCAGCCTGACGTCTGTTGATTTGATACATTTGGAGGGAATGTTGAGCTTCCCTCATACAGCCATTCACAGAGGATTTTCCCCCTCTTCCTCTGCAGCTCCTGGCACAATACTGATGCTGACTCAAACTCCCACTTACCTTCCAAGCTCTCTGATATCATCGGCGTTCAATCGGGAGGTCTGTTGCAAACATGTGGCCTCGGTGCTTTTGGCTGGTATCCACTCACTGTGTATCTGACTGTTTGCATTGATTTTGGTTTCAGACAGTGAACTTAGGGCTGTCTTTTGAAACAATGGGCCTTTATCAGCAGCCGTCTGCCGCTATTTCCGAGCATGTTGGGAATGTGTTTCAAGGTCTGTGACGATCAGAAAGACACACTAATAGGAGGACATGCCTCAGTACTTTAGTTTCATAGTTATATCTGAGTATCTGGGTCTAGAGCATGCCTGTGTCAGCGTGTTGCTCCTCTTAGGGCAAATGTGTGTTGCAACGCCACAGTGGTCGGTTTTAGCACGGACTATACCACATATGAGATATGGAAATAGATGCCTTAATTTGTATGTGGCTCCTATTGAAGCCACAGACGTGCTCTTTTCTGAGGCAGTAACCCAGAAGCTTTCCTTGGGGAAATAATTCCCAAACAGTTACCCATATCACTTCATCTTTAATGAATTTAACGACTTGAATCTGGCTTATAATATCCAAACCCCGGCAACAGATGGGACGTTAATACTGAGCCTGTGGTCGTTTTTCTGTTATTGTGTGTGTGGCTGACTGACAGACTCTCCTCCCCTTTCTGTGTTTTCTAGTTTATTACAGAGCTCTCGTCAACTTCACCGACTCCCTCGTCTACGGCCCCGAGCTCGAGGACATCTTCTCACCAGCTTTTAATGAGATCTCTGAAGCAGTGGTGGACACAGTACGTCTTTTTTTCCCCCCACATTGTAGACCTCTACAGTACACTAGCTAACGTTACCTTATAAGGTTCAGGCATGTTTTTTATGGCTTTGATTTAAGTATGTGTGACTTTATGCCTGAAAGTGAGGCTCCAGATTGTTTATTTCAACGTGAACTGAGTTTCTGTTTCCCTCCCACAGCTGGAGTCGGACTACAACAGGATTCCAGGTGCCCAGACAGTCAGCGTTGTCCTCATTAAGTAAGAACACCAATCCTTAAATCACTCCTTGTGACACCCAAAGTGGATACCCTGCAGCTGTGTGCTGCCTGGGTGTCTCACTTTGGCACAGGTGATATTTATTTTCCCTTTTTCCAAACTGCACGAGGCCTGCAGTCAGTAATTAATCAGGAGTGAGTAATCCCTCTAAAGGACATCCAAAGTTACCTCTAGAGAGCTTTAACCATCTGTAGTGCACTTCCAACAGTTAGGAGTCTCACCAGGCATTGCCTTTCTCGCTGCAGGAAGATGATAAGAGAGGACGGCGTGGACGTGTTTGTGGAGTTGGACGTGGGTTCGGACTACAACAACAACGACGACCAGATCCGCAGCGTGCTGTACAACGTGGTGAAGGAGGGAGCCATCGCTTCCTATGTCACGTCAGTTCAGGGCTTTCAATTCAGACGGCTCGGCGAAGGTAAGACCTCGAGAGAAAAAAAAGGGACACCACTTAGCTAAGTTAAGAACTGACCTTATTTACAAGGCAGCCATTTTCCTCTGAAATCACACAGTTATAAAGTCTCACTACTATTTCTTACTACTTAAGACGTTTATATTCAGGGAATCTCACAAGTGGTTTTAAGTCACTCCTTCTCAATTGACCAGAAGCTGAAAAGAAAATGTTTTGGGAAAAATTTGGAAGGACATTTTCGATTGAGGACGGTGCACAAAAATCAACTTATCAGCAATTATCTAAATATGCTGCAAATAGCATAATAGCTCGTTTTGTAGCCATAGGGCAGATACTTCAAAAACACAAAACAGATTTTTATAATTACAGGACAGTGTACAAAACATCACACAGAAAGCTCACAAACAGTTTTGCAAACACAATGGACACATATCTTACATCTGTCTTTAGATTTCTTTCTTACATAACATTACAATAAGCTATCTAACTTTGTTTGCTAAAAATTGACACCTTTCCAATATTAGCCTACATTGTAATACTATCAAACAGTACCCTTAGCTAGGAGGTGAATGATGCTAGCATTGGTCGTTTTTCGCGGTTAAAAGATAAATTGTTGAACATGGAAATATGATGTGATCTTTCTGGTATGTTTGATTGAATTTATTCAGCTGCTGATCAGTGTGAACATTTGTAAAATGAAAGCATATTGTCACAGTCACCATATGAGTGCAACCTGGAACACATTAACGTCAAGTGAACTTCACAACCTGGACGTGACTTCAGATCAAAATGGTGACCATGTGAATATGAATATGTGAAAGACTGCCACAGGATGTCTACAGGAGATAAAGGTCCACCATAGTGGGAGGCAGTGTCCTTAACTTTTCCCTCTGGTTTCTAGCTCAACCTCTACCTCCCGTGGAGCCTATAGCAGTGCCAGGTTTGTACACCATGGCGGCTGCATGGTGACTGAGCCGACTGTACTGTAGAAACTGTAGTGCCTTTAGAAAGAACAGTCGAGCATTTTGTGCGTTCTTATTTTTCAAAAAAATGGACGATGACCTTTACTTTACCATGTGTAAGCAACGGTCATGTGGCCTGAGGAATGTTTTGCATGGAAGCACCAATGCAAAGTGTAGGAGTGTGCACCACAAAGTCCAATAGTGCAAACTGGTTAAGAAGGACTTTTTGCATGGCATGAGATTGAGTAGTGATGTTCACCGTGATCACATTCAACTTTTGATTGAGAGAAAGTCTGACAACTTTGTACACAGGCATGGCAACTGAAGGAAACATGATGGTACCTTTTCACTTTTTCATTCTAAAGAATTGGTTCCAGTCAAGCGATCAGTGTATCAAGTCTTTCTACTGTCTCTCTATCTATATGTCTATTGCCTTTCTAAGGTCCAGTTTTTAAGTATATCTTACTAGCCTGTCTTTGTCACACCAGTGTCAAGTTCTAGTGTCTGACTAGTTTGTTTTTCTTTTCTGTTGTGCTTGTTAATTCAGTACACAAACACTCCTGTCCTTTAGATTTCTACACGTAGAAGAGAGAATGAAGCAGCTTTATTATGTGCATGACGACCACACCGGTCACATGATGTAAACATCATCACCCCCACCTGATTGCTCACGGGGGAATTTTCTAAATATTACCAGCTGCGTTCACGTATCGGCTCACCCTGACTTCATGTAGATAGCAGATATTTACTAGGGAGCTGGCTGGAATGGATTGTATTGGAATGGATTGTATGTTTGCCTTCACACATGAAGCTCAACCTGAACATTTTGGGAAATTTCACGAGTTCTTTGTCCATGCGTGAAAACACCACAAATGCGTGGTGTAAATGTGTGCTATTTCGGCTTTGTCTCTAGTGTCTAGTCTATGTCTAGTCTATATAGTCTTTGTGTTTTAACTTGTTGTTGGTCTTAGACATCCTTCTTGGCTAGTATGTCTACTCTGTTCCTTCAACCTAGTCTGTGTATTTAATCTGGTCAGGTCATCTAATCTAGTCCCTGAGTCTAGTTGGTTTGCTAAATGTAGTCAGGATTGCTAATCAAAGCTGTACGTCCAGTCTGGTCCATCTATCTTGTTTGTTTGTCTTACTACTTTGTGGGTCTTACCTAAATGTTTTATCAGTCTGTTAAGTCAGTCACCACGTTCTCTAGACTGTGTGATTCGACTCGTTTATCTTGTCTCTGTTTCTTTACTTTCCCTTGTGTAATCCAGGCTGTGTGTCTAGTCTAGTTTACAGAGTCTATCTGTTGTCTAATCTAGACTTGTTGGCTAGTCTAGTCTGTTTATGTGATCTTAAACACATAGTTGGTTTGATGAATATTTACAACTAAGCTATACCATCCTTCATTTCCTTGATTGTGTTGAAACACCCCCGTCAATGCTGTTGTTCTTTACCTGACTTTGTTGTGTGTTGTGTGATGTATCATTAGTGTAGTGTATCGGCTGTACTTTAGCCTTGGCTTGCATGTCTTTGATCCCCTCCCCCCTCCCTCGATCCCTCTGCATCTTTCTCAGTAACCCCCAGCATCAGACCGTGCATGCCAGATGAGCACAGGTGTGGGGATGGGACTTGTATCCTGATGGAATACCTGTGTGACAACAGACCAGACTGCAGAGACTTGAGTGATGAGACCAATTGTGGTGAGTGGCTGCAGCATGACTGGCCAGCAGCTTGAAACACGGTCGGCGTCAGCATGCACTGCTGGCTGGATTTTATATACACAGCATTTTGAGTAAGGGTCAAGCTCTCGACTTAAACACAAACTAAGTCTAACAAGAGATTTGTTTTAGAAACCAAAGGACCGCCTCCTCCAGTCTTAACCACCCCTCCGCAAAAAACCACCATCAAGAAGCCCCCGAGGCCCCCGAGCCCACCTGGACCGTGCAGAGTGGATCAAGCCACATGCCAGAGTGGAGAGTGCATCCCCCGAGACTACATCTGCGACGGAGAGAGGGACTGCTCGGACGGAAGCGACGAGTTCAGATGTGGTATGTGACGCGGCGTCGGACATGTGCGCGCTCTCAAACAACAGCAGACGCCACAGCTAACGTCCTCTTATCTTATTCACAGGTACTCCGTCGCCTTGCGAACCCAACGAGTTCAAGTGTAAGAACGGCCGCTGTGCCCTCAAGCTTTGGCGTTGTGATGGAGACAACGACTGTGAGGACAACTCGGATGAAACAGACTGCCGTAAGTCATCAAAACCTTCCCTTAAAGGAGCAGGTCATCATTTTATGGAATCTTTCTTAAAAACGAGCGTACTAAATGGAGCAACCTCTCTTGTATAGCGATACAATTTAAATTTACCTCTAGGAAATTGTTAGCTGAGCTTACTGTAAAAACTTCAACAAGCTTATTTTTAAAAAACTGCTGCCAATTTTTAAATGTTGCTTTTATTATGACATTTTTCATGACTACAGCCACCAAGGGTCCCAGCGACAGGTGTGCTCCTGAACAGTTTGAATGCCTGAGCGATCGCACCTGCATCCCGGCCAGCTACCAGTGTGACGACGAGCCAGACTGCCCTGACCGCTCCGATGAGTACGGCTGCAGTAAGTCTCACACCAAACAGCTGTCCACAGCTCTTGTTTGTACATTCCTTCTCTCACACAGATTTCACTCCTTTCTTTCACGCCTTTTCGCACCACCCTCTCTGCTCCTTTTGACTCTCCTCTGCGGTCACCCTCCGAGTTCCTTTTGTACTCTGTGACTAATTTTCTGTGAACCAGCCTCTTTTCACACATGTTCTGGCTGAGACACAGAGCTTTTTTGTCAACCGTCCATTAAGAACTGAAAGGGAGTTGTGCATCCATAGCCGAGAATCACTGTATGTGTCCGCTGACTGTCAGGCATTTATGAGCTTCACCGGATCGCCACATTCCAGTCACATGCCGGCCTTTTCGTACATGTGCATTTTATTATGTGGTTAAAAACAGTTCTCATCTTCCTGACACTTTACAGCCCCTCCCTCTGTGACAAGCCCACCAGAGGAGTCGGTTCAGGCGGCGCGGGGGAAGACGGTGACGTTTACCTGTCAAGCTGTGGGAGTGCCAACCCCCATCATCACCTGGAGACTCAACTGGGGGCACATTCCTGTCAGCAACAGGTGAGTCTGATGAGATACGCTGCATCCACACCCACTTTTTTTTTAACCTTTTATTTAATCTAAACTGACCTACAACCCAAGCTAATACTACAGATGACTTTAGGTCAGGGGAAAATGCTGCACTAAGAATTAAAAAAAAACCTCTGAAGTTAAAAATTAGCTTTTGTTGATGCAACTTGCGGAAAGAATCACGTTTTACACCATTTTTTCATGCTATATAAACCCAAAACATCTGCCTCTGGTGAAAGCCAATCTTGTCTGAGTGATTTGCAGCAGTGAAAAAATTCATCCTCTTTACACTTGTCTCACCTGGCGTGCCATGATGCGTGCTCTTTTGAGACGCGCCGTATAACTGAAGATATCCCTCTTGAATCAGTGTTTCTACACTGACTCATCGTATGCAGACCTGTGATTTCACTTAACTCAGATATTTGTGGTGAAACTCCAACTCCTAAAGTTGCCGTTTCAGAATGTTCATTTTGGGCGTTGTCTGCTGTGTGTGTGTGTGTGTGTGTGTGTGTGTGTGTGTGTGTGTGTGTGCGTGTGTGTGTGTGTGTGTGTGTGTGTGTGTGTGTGTGTGTGTGTGTGTGTGCGGTTAGGCAATCACGGTTTAATGGATTTTTGTGTAAAAATATTTCAGCACCCTGTTACAGTGAGAGTCAACAGCAGAAGTGTTTCTTTTACGGTCCAGGCCAGAGTTAACAAAGACCCTTAACTGAGTTCATTTCTATAAAAGGGATCGTTTTGTGTTTTATTTTTCTGTTCCCAGGATATCCATGATGAGCGAGAACGGCCGTGGCACCCTGACTATTCGTGATGTGAAGGAGGCGGATCAGGGGGCGTACACCTGTGAGGCCATCAATGCTAAAGGCCTGGTGTTTGGTATCCCAGATGGAGTGCTGACACTCACAACCGGTTCAAATCCAGGTAATCACGTCTCACTTTGACACAAACACACAAATAAAGGATGGAATTCTTTGACATTGAATTCATATTGACATGTTTAAAGAGACTCTTTTGGTCTCCCTGTTCTCTGTAGGTAACTGTCCTGATGGTCACTTCAGTGTGGAGGGCCGCTGTGTGTCCTGCTTCTGTGCTGGCATCAGCAAGAACTGCAAGGGCACCGGCCGCTACCGCAACCAGATCAGCCTGCGCTTCACTGAGGAAGAAGACTTCAAAGGCAATGAAGCAATTAATACTTAAATACTTAATACTTGTAAAAATAAAAGCAAACTTGTCAGGATTTGTGTCTCTGAATTTTGTTTTTTGTGCTTCCAGGAGTGAACGTCACTTACCCCTCCAGGCCAAACACTCCTCCTCTGTCCTCCACCCAGCTCCTCATCAACCCTGAGATGGAGGAGTTCCAGCTTGTCGACCTGTCCCGCCGCTTCCTCAATCTCGACTCCTTCTGGACCTTGCCTCGCCAGTTTCTGGGCAGCAAGGTTAAAAAGAGAAATGTTTGACAGACGTGATTTAACTTAGCTTATCATCACACTTAAGACCCAAAAATATTTGAATCCAATTTCAGATCGACGTCTACGGAGGAACCCTGAAGTACAAGGTGCGGTACACATTGGCGCGCGGCCAAACTGAGCTTGTGGAGAAGCCAGATGTGATGCTGGTTGGAAATGGCCGCAGACTTGTGTACCGCAGAGAAAGCAAGACCGCGGGCCGAGTGGTCAACCAGAAGGAGATCAAATTTACTGAAGTAGGTCTAAAAAAGGGATTCTAGCAAAAACAAACACAGAATCTGCTCAATCTAGAGGTAAAGTTTTGATGAAGTCCTCTAAAGAAGTGTTAAACCTTCGTGTACAACAAAGTTCTGACCTTTAATTTCCTGTTCAGATAAAACACTCTACATGCCTCATCATGTTCTAAACCCACTTTCATTGTGTTAGGATAACTGGCAGCACTCTAACGGTCGCCCCGTGAGCAGAGAAGATCTGTTGATGACGCTCGCCAACCTGGACGGCATCAACATCCGCACCATCTACGACAACCACATGGTCAGCGTGGCGCTCAGTGACATCATCATGTCGACCACTTCTGTGGAGTTCAGCACCATGGGTCATGCTAAGGATGTGGAGGAGTGCAGGTAAGAAAAAAAAAACACCCACTTGGCAGGATACTGTGGTGTTTGGTGCGTTTAGAGACTCTCAAAGTAAATCCATCAGAGGATTGGGACAAAATGTTAATATGAATTGATCACAAGTGAATTTACCAAAGAAGAAACTGACAGTGGGATACTAGAAGAAGAAGGAAAGATGTCAGATGGTGGTGAAATAAATTAAAGGATGAGGCGTCACTGAATTACTTCATCGATCCTGCACTTGACCTTTTAAGTGGCAATTTGTTTTTTCAGGTAATCAGACATTTTGATGAATTATTATATGATTGTCTTCCAATCTATTCATCATGGTAGAATTGCTGTATCGTAATAGTATGGTTTCATATTGAGAGTTACATTGTCATTCCCACCCCTTGTCAACAATTAGAGCGTCCTCTTTTGGACATTTCAGTGATCCCACATCAAGAGTGAATTGAAAATAATTACCAAAATGTGTTTGGAGAAACTATGACCATGTCCTATTTGATTCCAGCACATCAGCCTTGTTTTATATAATCTCTGCCTCTCTCTCTTTCTAAAATAAAAAAGGTCATATCTTAGTCATCTGTTGTTTATTTCAGACATCAATTTGCTTCGTCCTAGTTTTGTTATTGTGACAGCTGATTGAGCATACTATCATTGATCCTCCCCAGATGTCCTCCTGGATATTCAGGCCTGTCCTGTGAGAGGTGCACCCCCGGTTTCGAGCGCGTCCCTGGCGGCTCTTATCTCGGCACCTGTGCTGGTTGTAACTGCAACGGACATGCCAGCGCCTGTGATCCAATCAGCGGGCACTGTCTGGTAAAAAGCTGGCTTCTTTTTGGCTCTGGATGTCTGTCAGTCACATAGCTGATAATTCGAGTTTAGCATAACAGATGTTTTGTGCTTGAAGGAAATACTCTCATTTGCTGTCTTGCCAAGATTTAGTTCAGAAAATCCAAATCACTCTTGATGAGTATAAACATTGAATTTGAAGCCAACAAGCCTTTAGATTCGATTTGAATAAATACTAGAATCAGGATCAAACAGCTACTCTTTTATAAAAGCAATATGTTGTGTTTGAGTTTAAATGAGAGAAAATTTTAAATGAGAGTATTTTTGAAAATCATAGCTAATCAGCCTCTGTTTTTCTTCTTCCTACTGACAGTACAGACAGGATGTGCTGTTTTATAACCAAACACAAATTAAATAATTCCCTAATTATCAAACTTGTAATTAACATTAAATTACAATTTGACTATTTTAAGTCAAATTCCTGCAAAGTCAGATGAATGATCATTGTGTTGTCGCCGCCACAGAGCTGCCAGCATAACACAGAGGGCCCTCAGTGTGACAAATGTCGCCCAGGATACTTCGGTGACCCAACCCGAGGTCGCCCCGATGACTGCAAGCCGTGCCCCTGCCCTTACTACGAGACCTCGAGGCGGTAAGGTCACAGACACACCCATACCACACACACACACACACACACACAAGTTCATACAAGCATCACAAATAGAGGAAGTAATAAATCACATCTGCATACCACACACAAAGCATCTTCCATAAAGCTGGGTTCATATTAGTATTTGTTGGAGCTCATGAACCTTTTGTTTTTTGGTTTTTAATGTCTGGCTATTTGAATTTGGTTTCATAAGGTTTTCCGACACCTGCTTCGTGGATGTCGACCAACAGCCGACATGTGATGCCTGCAAACCTGGCTACACAGGAAGACGCTGTGAAAAGTGAGGAAACTGCCGTCATTATTGTGCTTTTAAGCCACAGCTTATAAAGTAAAAAAAAAAAAGAGACTGATAGTGACCAGCACAATAAGTTCTAAAACACGCTTGCGGTTTGACTATTTTTTGTTGTATTGTAGGTGTGCTGCTGGATATCAGGGCAACCCCCTTCTGCCTAATGGAAAATGTGTTCCTAACTGTGAGTACATGTTCCACAATTGCAACAACAGTCTTTGACATTTTCATTTCAAAGCATGAAATCGTCTGTGCTCGGTTTGTTCCGCCCATTGATCTCTTCTTTCAATCTGTTATATGACCTCAATGGGGATTTAACCCTTTGTAATGATTACCATGAGGTTTTCTATGCCCCCCCCCCGATACAATGGTCTGTAGTATTCAGTCATGGCTCAGGTATGCAGAATGGTTGGAACACTCCCAGGTGTACTTTCTTCCCAAGTATGTCATCTTCTTTCCATTTCTCTTTTTTCCAAGCTTCGAGCTCCAAGTGTGATAACAGAGGAACCATCAGCTCCAACAGCAGACCATGCAGCTGCAAGGTACACAATCAGTGTTGCAAACTTCTACAGTGACTATATTGCTCGTAGTGATAAAGAATGTACAAGAAATGCAGCAAATGTCTTAACAATGAGGAAAATACATGCACATGAGGACAGACAGAATGAGCAGTATAGGTTAACATAGTGAAATACTTGGGAATGAAACCCCATTTGATCAAAAAAAAAAGAAACAAATAATATGTTACATTACAACACAAAATACATGATATGAAGTAAATATAGCCCACCAATGTTGAAAATAAAAATAAAGGTAAATAGTATAATTTATTCTCTAGAATAAAGACACATACCAACATTGAAAAACAGTCTAAAGTGCAATAATGCAGAGGACAAATAAAGCCTGTATTAGAAAAGTAATGTAGCTAACCAAGAGCTACAGTGAAGTTTTATTGTAACTTTTATAAAATCTGATCAAAGAAAGCATCATATCATTGCATTGTGAAATCTGCTGTTTAAATGTGCTTTGTTAGGTGTCGTATCGTGGGCCTATAAGCTAGATCGATCACATGTGTATACTGTGTTTGTTTCTGTGCAGAACAACGTGGCAGGCGCTCTGTGTGACGAGTGTAAGCAAGGCTTTTTCCACCTATCCGAGTCCAACCCTGAGGGCTGTCTGCGCTGTTTCTGTATGGGCGTCACCAAACAGTGCGCCAGCTCCACTTGGAATAGAGATCAGGTTGGTTGCCAGTCTCAAAATGACACAGGGTGGAGGATTTTTTCTTTCAGTATCAAGGTTTGAGTCGGTGTTTGCGTAGCCATGCTGTATCAGCAAATCCTTTTCAGGTATTAAATACCCAGGTGCAATGTGCAAACAGAGATTGAGATCATGGAAATCTCAGCTCACATCTCATTCAGAGAAATTGTTTGTGGGTCCTCAGGTTCGAGGCGGGGTGAACGCGCAGCTCTTCTCCCTCTCCAACAGCGCCAGCACCGTGATTATCAATGAAGGAATCTCCCAGAGAGGCTCCTCTGAAGTGTTCTTCCGCTCATTCGCCACCGTTCCCAATGACATCTACTACTGGGTCCTCCCTGAGAGCTTCAGAGGAGATAAGGTGAGAGGGGGAACATCAAAGTAGAGAGCGGGCAAAAAACTGTGAAGTGTTAGTCGAGCTACATATCTCTGCCCTTTCTGTCCCACTCAGTCATGCCTTAACATGTTGTCCAAGTGAAAAGGCAGCACTCATCCACGTAGTGAGCCTCCTTTGAACCTTGGATTCACATTCAACCCAACATGGGTGTCTTGTGACTCCCCCCCCCCCACAGTATCATAGGGGTGAAATGCCTTTCCACTATTTGGTTTTGAATAAGGAGTTCTCTTTTCACCTTGTTTGTACCAGGTGACGGCTTATGGCGGGGAGCTCCTCTACACTGTGCAATTTGAACCACAACAGCGCTCGCTGGTGATTGACGGTCAGCCGGATGTGGTTCTCCAGGGCAATGGCATCTTTCTGGAACACTACTCTAAAACCAAGCCCCTCGCACGAGCCCCACGCGTTGTCACTGTGACCTTCAGAGAGGTGGGTTTCCCTTTCGTTGAAATAAAAATCTGAATCCCCGACACATGTGAACCAACTTTTCTCTCCTCTCTGCTCTCCATCCCTCCTGCAGTCCGCATGGCGTCGCGCCGACGGGCAGCCATGCACCCGCGAGCACCTCCTGATGGCTTTGGCTGACGTTACTCTCTTCATGATCAGGGCCTCCTACGCAGACAAGATGGCAGAGACCAGGTATGGGGGGGGAGGTTCCTCTGCATCTGATAGGCTCATTTACAAGCTTCAAATGTATTCTAAAAGCATTGCACTTGACACCATATATTAATAGTTGTGTGCTTTTTTTGTGCTGAATAGTATCTCGGACATCAAGATGGACATTGCTGCTCCTCAATCCACCGGTAATGAACGTGCTCTGGAGGTGGAGGAGTGCGCCTGCCCTCAGGGATACAGAGGACCCTCTTGCCAGGTACTCATGCAGATATCACAAAGGGTGGTTTACTTTAAACCTGAAGAAGCAGTTTGTATTAGATGTTATATTATTAGAATTCCCTCCCATTCCAGACAGTAACCACTAAATAAAAAAACTCTGGCAAAAGCACCACAATGGCCTATCTGTCTACCTGCCCCTTCACTCGTTGCCCATTAGCAGGGTGTTCCAGGAACCTAAATGTGTGAGCAAGTCACTAGAATGGCAGAAAAAGGTAGTTGTAGTCCTCTCCCCAACACATTCTCATGGACTTGTTCTGCACTAATACTGAGGCCCTTTTAGGGAGTGGCTTTCACAGTGTCTTAGTTAGATACTTTCAAAAATCTAGTTTGCTCTTGTTGGTTACTCAGGAGTTGCCAACCCCTATATTAACAAAGAAAATCTTTCCCCAAAGGCTCCAAATCTCACTTTCATCCAAACCAAATGGAAAAATGAATTGTCAAACTATTATTTGCAAGGTCGAGTTAGAGCTTCCATCCTCTAGATGAATTAGTTAAGCTGCATTTCCACCAAAAGAACCCTGGACTTTTACTCCCAGGAACTACTTTGCAAGGCATCAAAAGGCTTCCTCCAGCACACAGTTGGCTGAGTTGTCTCTGACGTCCAAATATCTGTGAAAATTAGGCTAATTACTCTGCTGACATCTGAAAGCTTCTTCTAAATGCAGCATCTACTCCACCCATTAGAAATATTCAGCCCTGAACTCCATAACCCCAAAGTCTCTGCTCTCTCAGAAAGTTCTATCAGGGACCTTTTTTGGGTTGAAATAAAGTCTCTGGGACTTTGTTTAGTTCCTGATCCCTGCAGTGGAAGCAAAGCACATCAGTGAGTTTATGAAAAAATAGTAAGACCATTAAATATAGGCTTGAGCATGTTAATAATAGCCCAGTAAGGTCTTGAACCTTTTCCACTACGATCCACATTGATAATTGCAGTATGTCTTCCCTGCTGCCATGGAACAAAGATGTATTCTTCTTAGCCATCACTTGTTTCTCACCTGAAGTGTTTTTCCATGTTGCTGCAGGAGTGTGATGAAGGTTACACGCGGACCACCTCCGGCCTTTACCTGGGCACTTGTGAGAGGTGTGATTGCAATGGTCACGCCAGCGGCTGTGACCCGGAGACCGGCAAGTGCCTGGTATGTTCATGCTGCTCTTCTTCGCTCTTTTTTTTTTTTTTTGCCAACATTGAACCTGCTTTAATCTTTGCAGTGGAATGCACTAATGGTTTCTTGGAAAATCCCAACTTGTGGAAACAAACTTGCAAGTACTGTATATTCAACACATCTTTTTATATGTTTGTGTGTGTGTGTGTGTGTGTGTGTGTGTGTGTGTGTGTGTGTGTGTGTGTGTGTGTCCTGACCCTAAAGCAATGTCTTCATAACACCGCTGGGGCAAGGTGTGAGCGCTGTCAGACTGGTTACTATGGAAACCCTGTGAAGGATGGTGCTCAGGCCTGCCAGCCCTGCCCCTGTCCTGGAACCTCTTCCAGCAACCAGTGAGTTCATGTCTCTTAAGCCTTTTCACTGTGTGTCAGTTTAATGTGGATTACTACTATTAATGCTAGATTAGGCAAAGCAAACTGTGTGCAGCACTTCTTTTATCCAATGCCCCAATAATAACTAGAAATCAAACAGTCAATAAACAAAATCATTACATCCCAAGCATTAACAAGATCTCTTTGTTGGCACAGATTCTCTCCAACCTGTTATCTGGAGGCGGATGGTCAGCCGACCTGTGACAGCTGCCCCCCTGGATACACAGGCCGACGCTGTGAAAGGTAAGCCCTCTCCATTCTCTTTTATCAGTTTTCCTTTTCCACCCTGTCTTACTCTTACTGCCCTCTGGAAACTGCTCATTGTTGTGGTTGCAGGGCGGGCCGGCACTAAGATTAGCAGGGGCAGGCTGTAGCACCAGGTGGTTTCTTTTTACAAAAAAAAGGGATATAAGCATGATTGTGGTTGGCATCTGTCTTGTTTTTTTCCCTGGCAGTTGTAAGACATGTCAGTTGAAGGATGGGAGATGCAATTTGTTGCCACCCATTCTGAAGTACCTGTCAAGTTTTTTACTGTTTCATGTTTACCCCGGTCTGTTGGTGGATGTCAGATTTTAAGATTGATAGATTTGCAAACTGTACGTTGATTTTGCCATTGTAAAGCAATGTGTGTTTGTCAATGGATAAGGGGGCTTTGGTGGTATTCAGATTGTTACTCTTCAGATCTTATTTTTGTCTAAAAGAAATGTGCCAAAGGAGAAAGTGCTTTATGGTCTTAGGTTCTTTGAGATCTTACTTTTGCTTTCTTCTGTCCTTTCCCTACATAAACCTTCCAGAGAGGTTGCTTTCTGCTTCAGCTTTGCGCTTCACTGTAAGTGACAATTTTAAGGTGTTGGTTTATGTAATTTCTGTCTGTGTAAGGACCAATGGTTACTTTTGGGTCTCCACTACATAAATGTAGAAGTGGCATTTATGAGGACTTCTGTCTGGCTAATCAATCTTTGCTGGTAAGAGGGCAAAGATGAGAAGGTGACTTGGGCGTTAGGCGCAACTTCAAAATTATTTATTTTTGAAAGTTCCTGCCTGCATCAAACCTGATTCTGCTGTTTTGACATTAAGAGAAGAGAAGCCATCTGCAGACAGTTGTGGGGACCCTTTCCTGGAGAAGCAGATAGATGGCCTCCTACCTGTTGCATGTGGAGCTGAAGCAGTGTTCAATTTCAGCTGGGAGAAACAGATATCAGTGTATGGCAGTGGGGGCGATAGTGACGGCACTGAGGACCTGTCACCTACCACCATAGGAACAATAGTCATCCCTACAAGGTCTTTACTGTCCACTAATTCAATGGGAGTTGGCATTGTCTCGGTTACCCCCAACAAGTCAGCACCCAGACTCCCACCTCGCTTCACACCCAGCCCAGAGAGCAGACACAACAGCTTCCAGCACCTGCTTCGGGTTCACCTGAACACCTTTAACCAGCGCCTGAGCATGCTGGAAAAAAACACCCTTGACATGAAGGAGAATATTCACAGTATGGAGGACCAGCAGAGTCATCTCAGCTCCCAGCTGAAGGAGCTGATAGCTCTCCAATCTGCCGGAGAGAAAAACAAGAAGATTAATGAGCTCGAGACGAGCTACACTGACATGGAGGGCCGTCTGAGCAGACTGGAGGGAAGGCTGGAGATCCTTATTGATGGTTTTACTGCCCTGGCTCAGGAAATGAACAAGATGAAACGTGCTAGACATACATCCCGTTCACTCCAAGAAAAGAGGGCTCTACCTTCACTGTCCACAGTACTTGAACTTCCAATGTACTCAACACCTCAGCCTCTTAAATCTACCAAAATGCCATCCACCAGTAAAGCGACAGTGCCCAAGAGCATACCTACGCCAAGCCTCCCTGGAAACAAACTCACCTCTGCTCCTCAGAGAAAGAGAAAACACAAATCATCAGTTACCATTTCTCCAATAAAAAACTCTACACAACTCAAGCCAGTCACTAGGCAATCCAAAGGTCACCCAGCAACAAAATCAACGACAAAGATGAAGTCTACACCAAATAAAACTAGGATTGCTTCAAAATCTACATCTAAATCAACACTGAAGACTCCAACAAAGAGACCCGATGGAAGGCGGTCCAATGTGGCAGCTAAAAGTGTTTTGCAGCCAAGCAATCCAAAACCAAGGCAAGTCAAAGAAGAGGAGGCAATCACTAAATTTCAACTGGAGCCGCCGTCTCTAAAGAAAAAGCCACCAAAGCATGACAAATCCAATAAAAAGGAATCCTCATTACCTATAAAAAACAATAGACGTAACAAGGCCTTTAGATCAGATGAACCAGATCCAAAAAAGGTTCCAGATGGTGGAAAGTCTTTAGAAAGCAATTTAAAGAAGCCAGCAAAGCCACACCAAAATGACAAAAAGATGGAGCAGAACTCGCACAAGTTCGTCTCTCAAAAAGCAAAGAATTCTGCGAAGGTCACAGTCCCAACCACAAGGCCCACCAAGGCTACTACTGGAAAGAAGAAGTCTTTTACAACAGTAAAAAGGAAATCCACTCCCTCTACAACCAAGGCTACTACTGCAAAAAAGAAGTCTAACACAACAGTGCAAAGGAAATCAACTCCGGCTAAAACCAAGGCTACCACCGCCAAGAGATTATCAAAAAAACAGAAAAAGAGAACAGACCTCCATTCTGGTATTTTGGACCTACTGCGGCTCTTGAAAGGAGATCAGGATTCTACAAAGCAGAAAAAGGGTCACGATGGTTCTCTTCATGTTGTCTTGGGAAGGCTGGCCATTCCTATCAAAATTATCCCTGATGATTAGGGAATAATTTGTTGTTTTGTATGATTTATAATTGATTATCATTATTTGTATGTCTAGACTCTCATTTTGTTATTTAAGTCAGTTACTGCAATCATATCAATGGAACTTTATGAAGGGAACCATTTTTTGATACTGTTAAGTTGGAGGGACTTTCTGGATGTTAAGTTCCATCCTGAATTGTATTTGGATGAGACATTGTATTTGATTATTATAATAACTGTTGCACATATTTCTGCCATGAAGAGATTGCTTAGCATTAGTATCTCCTTTGTATTTACATTTGTCCATTGTTTTGTGCGGACTACCTCAAGTTTTTTTAAGTATCGCCCCACACTCTTTGTTAAACTGTTTTGAACACCTTTCTGTCCCCCTGTGATTTTTTTCTATATAATCTTGGGTATATTTATGATTGCCATAAGAGGAATAGTTTAAATGGTAGACTGTGTGAAAGAAGTGGACGTAGCCACCATGACATTAGCCATTGGTTTTTGAGCACCCATTTGTTGCTTAGAGTTCTGCATTTTGTCAGTCACCGAGACGGGATTTCTGAACCAAACGGATTGTATTTGGAACCATGTGTGAATATGTAGTGTTACGTGTCTATCTATGTAAGTTTGCAGGCTGCCAACCTGACTTTTTGTCTGAACACAATAAAGCTCCCTGCGGACCATTAACGAAATGCAGTTTTAAGGCACTTTGATTTACTTTTGAAACCACGAGGCTATGTCCACTTCTTATATATTGTCTATCGTTCAGATTTCACATTTAAGGTGCTTGACGATATTGAACGTTTTGAGGAGAACCACAGCATCTTTACTTTGCTTTGGCTGTATTGTACCATTGACCCACCATTTTGGTTTGAACTGATGCTTTGCCATGACATTTGATACAGATATTTATGGTCCCCAGAGGATGCATTCCATAGTTATTGTTCCTGACTTTTCATCAACACCATCAGCTGGTACAAGTGTTTGTCACATACTGAATTTACTACTTATGTACTCACAAAAATCTTGACAGTCAACCACATGTGTACTTTGTGTTAGCACTTATTAGCAAATGTTAGTAGGCTATGCTAACATGCCAAACTATTAGGGAATGCGGTTGAAATTGTACATGCATGTTCAAAGTTTAATTGTTTGCAGGTTAGTATGCTTACATCTAGCTCAATGGACAGCTGTAATGATAAAGTTGGATTAAACTTATTGGCAGCATAAATCTGAGTTTTAATATTTTTATGTGGCTTTAAATATATTGTAGCAACGGAGTATCTTGGTTTATCCTCTGGGGGCCAAAATTACCCGTTGTAAATTGCATTATAATCTGGCCAGTTGTTGTTAGAGTACCATAATTTAATCTGATATGTATCACCTAATACTTACACTTATGTGTCGAAGCTTTGGTCTTTCACTGAACACTTTCATATCATCAGCATACAAAGAAATGTTGGAATACACAGGTCCTGTTTTAAGCTCATAGCCATACGAAACTTCCATTTTTGTGACCTTGTACTGTTAGATTTTAAATGTGATGTTAGACCACAGTATTTGTCATGTTATGTTTAGCATCAGCTGTATATTTAGTAATGAACTTTTTTTTTACAACCAAATCTATTTTGATGTATTTTGCCTTTCCCCATTTTATGAGAATTATCTTTATTTTTAAATCTATTCAACAACATTGACTGGAAGGACTGAGTTAACCAAACCTTACAAACAGCTGTTTGCCATGGGATTTAGTTTGAATAGGGTTTTTTTCAAAACAAGTTTGTAGCAAAATGAAAAAGGCGGTCCTTTTGTTGGCTGTTGGCTGTTGACCTGCGGATCTGCCAGAGGACAGGTGAGGTAAGACTGACAGCAGCTGTCGAAAGGGAAACCCTGCATTGTACAGATCTGTGGTTGGATTAGCATTCGCTCTGGTGGCTGTGGCGTTGTTTGCTTGGGATTAAGGCATAATGCTTTTCTATGTCATAATATCAGATATCACTTTCCTCTTTAGCAGCTTGGCATCCTCTACTGCAGCTCATTATATCAACTATATTTACCACTGCCTCTTTAACTTCTGAAGCTTTTAATGTTGTCCTTTTTTTCCTGAGCAAAGGTGTTCCTCAGTTTCTGTACCACACTCTTATGAGAGATGGATTCAACATCATTGACATGTTGAATATTTTAGCAGTGCTTCATCCATCTCCAGTGCAAACAATGTTTCTTGATCTTGGGAAAACTGAGCTGGGTGTTCTTGGATGGATCTGAGTATAAGAATAGTTCTTAGGCTTTTAATTGCTGGATGGAATAACAGAAGAGATTGTGTTTTCCTTTTCTGTATGACTCTTTTGTTCATGGTTGATTTCTGCCTTTGCTCCAGAGGACTACCCTTAGTAAATGATGTATCTTAAGTATCTCTTTTTGCAGACTTCCCAGCGTCCTGTCTTTTTGTAGTTTGGGTTAAAATTGTAATCCTTGACTAGAATTATTTGCTTTAACACATTGTCAATTTTATTTCAGATGCGCCGCAGGATACACTGGCAACCCCCAGCTTGGACAGCGGTGTATCGTTGGCGGCAATGATCTCAATGGTACATACTGTATTTTGATTCAGGGAAATGACATGTACAGTATTGTTCCATTTACTGGCTTTACAAAAGTTTCAAGGATTCCCCTCATAGTCTTGAAGTACAGTTAAGTACAGTTGGTGATTTAATAGAGCGTCTACATATTCTAATTATCTACTTTACTTCCCCTTTCCAGGTAACTGTTACAGCTGTGACCAAAGAGGCAGTGAAGGTTGCAATGGACCTGTCTGCAGCTGCAAGGTGATCTAACAGAACTTTCAATTTTTCTCCACAGACTTTATTATTTTGTCAGCTATCTCTCACACTTGTATTGTGTTGCAGATGAACGTTGAAGGCCCATCTTGCTCCAACTGTAAGTCTGGAACCTTTCATCTCAGCCCAGACAACAAAGATGGCTGCCTGTCCTGTTTCTGTATGGGCATCACTCAGCAGTGCACCAGCTCTACCTACTACAGAGACCTGGTAAGGACTAAGAAAGTGGTACACGTCCAAGCAGCAACCTCCAGTATTGAAAAATGAGACCAATGCATAGGTGCAAAGAACTGCTGTCCCATTAAAACCCATATTAAAATACCCATTTTTACTGCAGAAATAAATGTGTTTACAGCCTAGTTAAAAAACAACCACTTTGGAATTAATAGCTAATTTCTTAACAGCTCAATTGGTACACTGTACAGGGAGTGCATATTTTTGTAACTCATCCATATTGATTATGTTAAGGTTATGCATACATACAGACATATATGCATTTGAATAAAAGTAAGATTGTACATCCTAAGGGTAAAAATGTGTTCACCAAAAAAGGCATGGTTATTTTTGCCGACTGAGTCCAAGTTTTGCCTCTTTCCCTACAGTTTTCATGCAGTTTACCAAGTGTTATCACCCAATTTAAAATGTGTGTTCTTTTCTATCTTATACTGGGGCTTATATAAACGTCCTCTCTTGCAGGTGTCCTCAGTCTTCACTCCAGGGAACTTCCAGGGATTCGCTCTGGTGAACCGTCAGCGCACCAATCGTATCTCCACTGGTTTCACCGTGGAGGTTTCCACCGAGGGAACTCAGGTGTCCTACAGCAACTTCGACTACCTGGGACAGGAGCCTCATTACTGGCAGCTTCCAGGGGTCTACCAGGGAGACAAGGTCAGTATGATAGACCACATGTAGGAGATACACAAGTGAAAAATATCCGGCCCAAGATGATGAACCCCTTATTGAGGATTATACTGGGACTGAGCAGCAAATAACAGAAACTTGTAGACCGCTCCTTTTCTTTAGCTTCCAGATTGCAGCTTTTTTATTTCCACCTCAAACTTCAGCCAACCTTTCTTCAAAGCAAACTTTTTCAAGCAGATTCCCTTCCTACTTTACTCTTCAATTGCTACATTTTCTTTCATTACCTTCAGTGTGTGTGTTTACAGGGTAAAACGAATGTGCACAAACTGAATGGCCCTTGTTTTCATGTGGCTAACCTAGTTCTATTTTTGACCTTTTCACCCTCTGTAGAAAGATTCTTTCTATTCTCGTATAAGACGAGCAGAGCAGGTACGGCAGTGTCGGCCAGTGGTTGCTGTGTTGTTACTGTTTGGAGTACAGTTCTGTCTGGCATGTTTAAATTCATGTTGTGGCATTGTGCTATACCATAAAAAAAACATTCATTTGACTTTGTAATGAAGTGCATTTTTATTCATAATGGACTCATATCATGTTTTTATGATTTAAACGTTTTGTAAGTCTTCATTTATTAATTATTTATGAGCATGGTTTTTGACAAGAGTGTATGCAGTTTGCTGCTGAAGGTGGCCACTAATTGCCTCTTGGATTTGACCTCTCACATAGAAGTGCATATTGCTAAAGGAAATTGTCTTCTGCTTCACATCACACGAGCCATGTCAAATGGATTGATCATTAATGGTCCATTTAAGAACTTCACACGGTTTAACTTTGCTCCCATAACACTGCCATAACACTCCCAAATACCATCAGCTCAGTGATAAGGAAAGTGATCAAAGTGAGCTCACTTTATCCACATCAATAGAGTGGCTCGAGCTCGCCAGAGGAGCAGCTAAGGAAGGATGCGTCTGTATGGAACCTAATGGCCTCCGAGCGTAAAGACAACCACAGATCAAAAAGAGCTAGCCAGGTATTTGGTATGAACGGCGGCACCGTAGATAAATGTAGTGAAGGTGACACTCACATCTCTAATGAGAATAATAAATGCACCATGGTTCTGTTATTGTGCACTAACACACTGAGAGTTTGTGGACATCTATGGAAAACAGGCGCTCAGCTCATAGATGCAGCAGCATGGAGAGTCACCTGAAGGGTCACCAAGCAGAAGCACTGTGACAGACTTTTGTGAGCATTTGCATGCAGGTTTGAGTTGTTATGCACAGTCTTAGGAAATTGTCAGTGTAAGAAGTTTGTTTTTTTGTGTTTTGATTTTTTGTGTGATCCATCCATGGACCGTGGAACGCATCTCAACAAGGTGGCAGCCATAATTTCAGGGCACGCAGAAAGATTATTAAAGCTCCTGTGACGAGTTTTAAGCTGGTTAGGAAACAGACAGAAATTAAAATTAATGTCTCTATTTGACCAACAAAAGCAAACATGACCAATCACTGACAAGATTGACCGTTTTTATATTGTGATTTTTAATGCTTGTAATCGCTGCCAGAGGGTAAATGTCAGAAATGTGGGGGAAAAAAAAACCTTTTTTTATTTTCCACAGCAAATATTCACAACAAGTGATACAATTGACATGTAAAAGTTGCCAGGATGTGAAATATTGTAAAATACTTTCACATACACAGATTGGGAAAGTGATAAGAGGCATCGCCAAGGGTTCCACAGGAGCTTTAAGTAATGTCCACACAAGACTTTTTTCTTCAACACCACACACCCTAAAATCTTTGTGCATATGTGACCACACATATTGAAATACAAACGCCTCAATAATCCTCTTTTATCAAAAACACCAAATCATTCACAACATGTCGAGCATTTATACAGAAATGTACAAATTAAACATTGCAGTATACATCCAGTCTTTAACATAAACACATCCTGCTGCAAGTTTTACTCTCCACATTTCTTGCTGTCTCGAGTCACTCAGGAGATAGAACTCTTATTAATTGTAGAAAAGGGCAGGTGTGCAAATCTTTGCCCTCTTGCATTAATTGTTTAGTTTAGCAACCTGCGGTGAACACAAATTTCTTGACGTCATTAATAAAAAGCCCTTCATAGATGTCAAACTTCATCGCAGCAGACAGTCAGCGTCGTTGACCTTTCCAATATGACCTGGCTCTTTCAAAGTACAACTCCTAAAAGAACGTCTTTCATTCATAAAACTTTAACACCAGACTGTAGAAGTCACCCGTTCTGCAGCCCACCTGGCCCCCCTGCTTCTTCGGTCTATGGATCCGCCTGTTGGAAATTATTGATTTTTTTCACGCAGTCTTGTTGTGCTGCACATCCAAGCGTCAAAACTAAAACAGCATGACTCGGCATGTTCACCTTCTCACAGGGATGTACATCACTGTACATCGTTAAAGGACTAAATTCTAAACCTTCTAAATTTTCACTGTTACCATGGCTACAAAGCTTCTGTATCTCTTGGTACCCCTTTTTCTCGCCCCTCCCTGTAGGGTGAAGTCAGAAAACTGGACGATGAGGTCTGGGCTCTCTTCTCTAACTTCTCAAATGGACAAGCTGGCTCCCATCCCTTCTTTCCCTCCTCCTCCAAATCCTCCTCTTCTTCTATTCGGGTCCCAACTCCCTCCTCCACCTCTTTATCCTCGCGGTGGTCTTTGCGTAACCTGAGCCCCCCTTCTCCGTCTGGTGTCTCATCTTCAGTTAGACCAACCAGACCCCAATCCTATAGCCCTGGCCATTCCCGTCGTCTGCAGGTACACTCCATCACAGATTGAAGCAGGGTGTATGAGCCTTTTTTTTTTTTTCCTGTCCTTCTCATATCGGTGACTCCTTGTCTGTTTTCTCTTTGGGGCCCCTGCTTCTGATCAACAGAGCAAGAACACAGTGAGCAAGACTTCTGCTGGGTCTTCAGGGGGTGGCAGCAAGGTATAGACGTTGGCATGACTGAGTGGTTGACTTCGTGTTCAGGCGCATGCTCAAAAGGAAACCGCGACGCTGTGTTTGATTGTAAAGCTTTAAAAGTTAATAAGCAACCTCCATGGTCTTTTCTTAATCCAGGTCGGTTAATGTTTAGCTGAGCTCCTGCAGCTTATAGATTGAAACACTGAAGTAATGCAAAATATATTTGAGGTACGATCACGTCAGAATTTACATAACTGCATTGCCTAACTGGGTGGTATTTCCATTGTTAAACGAGTAGCTCCCACTCGGTTCCGTCGCTGTAATTGTCCGCTTGGCAGTAACATTGGTTTTTACTGTACTCTGTCATTATACTGTTTGTCTGGTTACAAACAGGCTCTCGCTGAGGCGCGTCTCAAGCTGTCATCTTCACATTATTGACATTGTAAATCGTTGTTTTAGTTGTCAAACATGGAACAATGCCACTCTCATGCTGTTATCAAGCTGTCAGCAGAGCCTTTAATAGCACGCATGCTGTAGAGCGTGTACTTAAGGTTTAGCACGTTTGTCCTGAGAGTCTTTTCAGCATGCTCGTCTGCTTGTGCTGCTTCTCTACCTGCTTATGATTTTGTCTCGCTGCCTCTCTCTCTCCTTTTTATCTGTGGCTTATATCCTCATGCCTCCTCTTCCTCCTCTGCCTCTCAGTACGCTCTGGTCTACAAAGGTTTCAGCTTGCACCAGGATGATCTGCTCTACTGGCAGCTTCCAGCCCAGTTCACAGGGGATAAGGTAACTGTGAAAACGTCGAGGGGTCGTGTCCCCTCCTGACCTCTAGTCAGCCCTTCCAGGTCACAGAAGACACATCCCTCCCACTGGCCCTTTCAGTCCAGACCCCCACATGCCCACACTCCCTATGACCCTTAACTTTATCCCACCCCTCCCTCCTAGAGCCCTCTGGATTTAATGTTGGTTCTTAACCCACACACTTCCTCTGTTACATACAATGAGATATTGCTTCCTTTATCTTTGTTTCACCTGTTTAGCTGCAAGTTTCTTAGGATTTGATTTGATAAGGGTTCAAAATTAGATCGCTAAAAGTGCTTTCAAAGAGGTATTCCAGTGATTAATTTTGTATTTCTTTGAAGTTTGGGTTCTTACAGGACCCAGTAAAAGATGTTCAATCTCAAAAGCAGCCCTGCATTCTTTTTGATTTTGATGGCCATTAGTTTTTAAAAAATGTTCTTTTAGTCAAATAAAGAGTCCATACAGAAAAACACAAAGACAAAAAAAACATTTAAAGTTCATAGTATTAGTAAAACAATCATAGTCATCATCATGAGGATTTTTCTTGTTTTTTTAAAGACAAATACACTAATTAGAAAAATAGTTTAAGGACTGTGTGTGTAAAACAATATATTTCAGTAACTTATAATGGGAAGTAAAACATAAAAAATGTCACAAACATAGAGGTTAGAAAAAGGAGGTAGATATAGGCACATCAGGTGATGGAGGGCTATGCAAAAACAGCAGACTATGGAAGAAGAAGAAGATAGGCCCCCACACGGGCTCAAATGCCACAAAAAGTTTAAATTCACCACAAAAACAACATTTCAATCAGAGGTGTCCAGGTGATATTTTTTTTTCTGGATTTTTGGGGCTTTTCTTTAGAGAGACAGGACAGTGGATAGAGTCAGAAATCAGGGAGAGAGAAAGTGGGGAATGAAATGCAGGAAAGGAGCCACAGGTCAGATTCAAAACTGGGCCGCCCGCTTGTAGGACTGCCTCTGTACATGGGGCGCTCACCACTGTGTCACCAGCGCCCCAAACAAATGATAATTGTTGAACCAAAAAAAAAGATCACCTGAAGAAGACCTCTTCTTTTTTTGAGCATGTGTGCGGTCCGTCTTCTTCTACAAACACACAGGTTTGTTTTTTTCAACCTTCAGAGCTACAGAAGGTTTATTTCAGAATCAGAAATAGTTTATTTACATGCTGATCAGTTTTCTCAAGACAAGTTAGTTAAATTCATGTGTTAAAATAATGGTTTGCTCCTGTTAAAGCATTTACCCTGTAATACAGTCAGCAAAGTGTTAACGCACCCTGTTAAAATGACAATGTTACATGTTTACACACGTTTGCTCCTCCCCACCCTTCTAATGCAAAGGATTTGATGTAACTGCAGACTCTTTGTTGCTCTAAGTTCCCATCTGGCGTTGATTTCTGCAGATTTGTTTGACCTGGCAAAAGATCTAAAGCTTCCTGTGTGCTCACCGTGTTTTTTAGGTTGGGTCTTACGGCGGTAAGCTTAAATACACCATCTCCTACGTGGCCGGTACGCGAGGAACAACACTGGATGACGGCGACGTCCAGATTATTGTGAGTATGACTTCATGCTGAGTCACTGTTTCGCTCCGATGGATGACATGTTTGCGTCACCGTGTTTACTCACTTGTCCATGTTGTTCCTGCAGGGTAATGACATCACTCTGGTAGCCAGTCAGCCCTGGCAGAGGAGGGAGCATGGCAGCAGAGAGACTCACCAGTTTGAGTTTGTCTTCAAAGAGGTGAGGTGTTCATGACATCACTGCTGAGTGAGCACTGGACTGTTACCTTCCTATTGAAGGGGAGCTTTGCAGATCAAATTACATTAAATCATCACGTTAAGTAATCGCTTTCATCAACAGAATATTTCATTCTGTCTTACAGGAAAACTGGCAGCGTCTTGATGGCATGCCCGCCACCCGAGAGCACCTGCTGATGGTTTTGGCTGATCTGGACGACATCCTGATCAGAGCGTCTTACTCCTCTGAGATGAGGTCCTCCAGCATCTATGACATCAGCATGGAGGTCGCCGTGCCAAACTACAGCGGTTTGGCCCAGGCCCTTGAGGTGGAGCAGTGCCGCTGCCCGCCTGGATACCAGGGACTCTCTTGTCAGGTGATAATTTCATTAAGAAGATTAAGAGCTGTTTGACATTTTACAAAATATACAACCTATTCGCCCCGCTAGAGACCATTTGTTTGAAGCGGTGGGTTAGGAAAATACAGAGACAGAAACAAACAAATGAGCACAAAACAGCAAGAAAGGGTTAAAATCTAAGATTAATAATGATAATAGACTTTTTCAGGTCACATTGCTTTATTAAAATGCTAACTGATGCATTGTTGTCTCTTGCAGGACTGTGCATCTGGATACAGTCGCACTGGAGGTGGTTTATACCTCGGTCACTGTGAGCTCTGCGAATGTAACGGCCACTCTGACTCCTGCCACCCTGAGAATGGCATCTGCACGGTATAAAAGAGCAAAACCAACTCTCATTATAGCTGGATTTTAAAACCCCCCTGCGAGATTGCCGGATCTCTAAATGTGAGTTATTTCTCCTTGCAGAGCTGCCTGCACAACACTCAGGGGGAGCTCTGCGAGCAGTGCGCCCAGGGCTTCTTCGGTGACCCCACTGTTGGCACACCGGAGGACTGCCAGCCCTGCGCCTGCCCTCACACTGACCCGGACAACCAGTGAGTGCTGGCACAGATACTAACAACTCACATTCCAGCTCCATTTATAGCTCAAGACGTCTGTGTGTCCGCCTCACTTGCTCTTGTTTACAGCAAATTCTGCTGTCATGTGAATCCTGCTGTTTGATATATTTCCACTATTAACCTGTTTTCTGCCAAATAACATGAAATATTGAGGGTGCAGTTGCCCTCCAAAAGCTAAAGCTGAAGTATGTTGAAGAAGTAGAGGACACATCTTTGAGCAACTATTTGAGTTGCTTTTTTGATTGTTTGTAGATTTGTCTTTGAAATAACTCTTAACATAAAATCCAGTAAATTCACAGAAACACATAAAGATCCCTCTGTCATGTTTTGGATATTGAGCCTTGCTTCTGCACCACATCTTAGCATATCGTCTGTGTGTGTATTTCCTGTAACAGATTCTCCCCGACCTGCGAGAGCCTCGGTAATGGAGGCTACCAGTGCACCGCCTGTCAGCCTGGATACACCGGACAGTACTGTGAACGGTAAAATCACTTATCATCTTCTCTTGATGTAAAATATAAACTGCTATCGAGATGTTTTTTGATTAAATAAATTGCACCACCTACAGTCAAGAAAGTACACATTTTGACCCATTTATGTATGAAAGAAAGTTGTTGCCTTAACAAGATGATGAAGTCTTGTTTTGTGTGTTTTTGTGCGTCAGTTGTGCTCCTGGATATGTTGGAAATCCACAGGAGAGACAGAAGTGTCGCCCATACGATGGTAAGACTACATTTCACTCTGGTAGAAATACGACTAAACTGAAAATATTTTTAAAAAGCAAAGGTTTTGATTATTTTCCTGAGAAAAATTTAAGTGTTTATGCTTGAGAAATGTACTGCAGTGAATGCTGCTGAAAATAACAAAAGGCTATGGATTGTCCTAACTGACTTAAAGGATAGGCCAAGGGGTCCCGAGACCAGAGACTCTGCTTAAAGTGACCGGTGACTCTTTTTTTTCTTTAAGTCAATAAAAAACAACACAAAAGGGATGTAGTAAAATTAAAAGACACAAGCAAACACAAAGAGACTAATGATGCAGACTTTGGCTTATTACAAGTACTCAAGGTCGACTGTAAAAGTCTGTAAACTATGCAGATCATCAGCATGACAACAATGAGTTTAATAAAGATCTAGCATTGCTGCGGCTACAGTGGCTGCAGAGACCCCGGTAGGTTACTTTGATAAAAGTGATACAATGTGTTATTAAGATAGGTCAAGAGGTGCTGGTGTCTGGATTTGGAAACCTTTGGATGGAGACAGTGTCGTTGTTTAGCCCTGTCTCGGAGTCCACACAGTTTGGCTTTGAGGGACAGAAATAACAAGTCTAGCTCACTGCCCGTGTTGGATCATGACACACCACTCTGATGTCGTTTGTTTTCATATTCTGAGAGAGCATTCCTGATGAGCTTTTTTCTGCTATGACCTTTGCCCTTTGCAGCTGCGGCCTCCCTGGTGGTGAAGGTCTATCCAGAGAGGGTCCTGGCTCCCCAGGGCGGCTCCGTCACTCTCCGGTGTCAGGTCTCCGGCTCTCCTCCGCACTATTTCTACTGGTCCAGAGAGGATGGACGACCCATCTCCAGCAGCGCAGACAAACGCAGACAAGGTGTGGCACATGGCACAGACTGAAAAAATAAACATGGCTTGAAATTGATTTAAATAGATTTCAGTGTGTCTGATTAAACTGATATGAAAAAACAGATTGTGAAGAGTGTAGGACGATTCATTTTTTTGTGTGAACATGACACATGTTGCTCGTCTGTATGTGCAGGAGCAGAGCTGTACATCCACAGTGTGCAGTCGAGTGATGCCGGGGTCTACGTCTGTACCTGCAGAGATCAGCGCAGCACCAACAGGAGCCGGGCTGAAATTGTTGTCACAAGTGTGTATCCTCTCACTGCCATATTTGCAAACAGGTTTTTTTTCCCCCGCATATTGCTTGTTGCAGCACACTCAACAGGAGACATCTGGGGTTCAACACATGGGTTTGGTTATGTATGCTGTGCATGCTCGCTAGTTGGAGTTGTTGACAGGATGTGATCAGAAATGAAAACACAACTGTTGGATTAGAAATTACCCTCAACTATGACCAGGTTATTTGAGCTTTTAAAGGGCCCATATTATACAAAATACACTTCACCATGTTTTTCTAACACTCATGTGAGTCCCAAGCCTCTGGACCACCTCCCATAATAAGAAACGTCCGTCCTCTCCGTCTTTTGCCTGCTCCACTTCTCAGAAAATGTGTGCTCAAACAGACTTGTTTGGAGATTTTCCTTTTGTGACATCACAAAGGGCAGCGACCCCTTCCCTAGTGGGGTGACACTCCCGCAGCTTGGTGTTTGTTCTGCCCTCTGAGTCTGCATTCTTACCATAAGCAATAGGGCATGGTGTGAGAAAGCCCAAGGCACATCCCCTTCCAGAGAGGGGGCGTGGTCAGACACAGCTCATTTGCATTTAAAGCTACAGACACAGAAACAGCCTATTCTGAGCAGGGCTGAGATAGAGGGGTTTATAGACATGATCAAATACAGGATCAGAGTGGATTCATAACCAGAAACTACACAGACATGTTTAAGGGAGATCTGAGACTCATTTAAAATTGTTGAAAAGCAGGATAATATGTGACCTTTAACCTGGATTTATGTGTTTTTTTAACCAGTGGTTTTTAAATCGTTTAAATTGAATTTTAAGCAAGTCTTCATTTTAAAATGTATGTAGAATTGTTTCAGTCTACCAGCTTCACTTTTGCATACCACAAACTTCACACCTTCATCATCAGTAAAAAATAAAAAGTCTGGCAAGAATCCAGAACAAAAACTGTTTCACTGATGTTTGCCATTGTAAAAAAAACTGCACTTGATTAACTGTAAGATTTTGCTCTGCTTGAAGTGTCCAGGGCTGATCAGTATGAGTGAACTGCCTGTTTGTGTTTCATCAGGTGTTGTGTCCAAACCCATTGAGGTGACTATTGAAGAGCCTAAAGCCCAGACTGTCAGGGTGGGATCAACTGTCAACTTCATCTGCACTGCAAAGAGCAAGGTAACACTGGTCATCAATCAATAATAATTAACTTTATTAACCTTTTAGTACTGGAAACAGACTGACACCAAGACCATTTCTAAAAGTCACTGCGCTGTGTTTTTGTTGTACACATTTAGTAAATAGCATGCAACATGTTGTTACAACATTGTTTGGCTTAAGAAATTCTTGCAGACACATTTTCTGACCTTTGGACGGAGCCAAGCTAGCTGTTTCCCCTCATCGTCCAGTCGTCATTCTAAACTGAAGTAACTGTCTCCTGGCTATAGATTCAAACTTAGATAGAGGTCTCAAATGTCTCATCTAAAGATAGTGGTGAGCTAGACAGATGTACATGTTGATGCATGTCACCATGTGCTTTAAGCAAATACAACATAACATTTAGCCTATATCTGAAAGAATGGCCTGTAGCAAAACAATAAAATCATTATGCTCCCATGTTTTTGTTTGCACACGTGATTTGTTTGTAATTACCTTCCCTCCGCTCCACAGTCTCCAGCTTACACCCTCGTCTGGACCAGGAACGGCAACGGGAAGCTTCCCAACCGCGCCATGGACTTCAACGGCATCCTGACAATTCAGAACGTCCAGCCCGAGGATGCTGGCGTCTACGTCTGCACGGGCTCCAACATGTTCGCCATGGACGAGGGCAATGCCATCCTCTACGTGCCAGGTTCGTGATCCTCGGCGCCATATTCCATTACCCATCACCCCCTGCTACACCTACCAGCTCTGGCTCCTGTAGTTCCCCCTCCTCCCCTCTCTGGCTTGCAGTGGTGCATGCTTCTCTGGTTTACTGCATTTCCCATCATGCACTGAAAAACACTCAGCTCTGAGTTAACAGCACAATAAGCTTGCAGTGTCTAACTCTCCATGCTTCTGCTCTCAGACACCCACACATCCACCATGTTGCATTACCATTCTGCAAATCCCGCTCTCCTTGCTGCCTTTTTAACCCTTGTGTGTGTCCGATCAGTGGCTTTTTCTGGACTTTAAATGAAGAAATACAGCTTGTGGGGATTGGTTAAAACTAGAAACTGTAGCGTATATATTTTCCAAATAACAAATCAGGACAACAATGCAGTTTAAAATTGCAACTAGTCAATGCACATCTACTACAATTAGACCTGATATGTGCTCTCTTGGGTCAACGGTTTGTGGTTAATGCTTTCGGCCAACACTCTACTGAAGCTACCGCAGTTTATTTTTTTCTTTCCTGAATTAATCGGTGGTGGTTTAGTTGCTTTTTTCGAGTACTGGTAGTAGTGTCCGGTTTCTGCTGTTAGAGGTGTCCCTCGCAGGGTGCTGGATTCTGGTGTCTTTAACTTTGGGCTCCTGGGGTGAGGGGGGGCCCTCTCTACCTGAGCTGTAAGGTGTGATGATGATGATGATGAGGAATTTGGATGCCACGATTTGGTGCTTATTGACTCTGCGACTGATATTCAAAGAGGACGTCAGTGTATCTGAAAGGGAGAAGAACCCCATTACCCCGTTTTTTAAAAATGTTTTCCCCCTATCCCCACATTTACAGTGTTTATTCTGAAATGACTGTCGGTGCTATAAGCCATGCGGTTTGTTAAACTTGTGGTTAAATTTCCTTTCCCAACATGCTGTTATACTTTTATGATGTCATTCATTCACTCCTTGTTTATATTAATTGTTACTGGTCCGATTCAGTTGTTAAGATTTTCAACATCTCCCTGTAAAGAAAAAGAGGGGACAATCCTTTTTTTAGTATAATGTTGTCAACAATCAGCTAAAATCATATGTTATGGTCTTTTTTTATTTCCATCCCGTCAATGTTGTTGGCACATTTTCTTTCTTCCTTTTATTTTTTGATTTTTTGATTGACTGAATTATGTTATCCTGAACTGTTTCCATGAAATCAAAATGTATCAGAAATATTAGAACTTATTTTGGCTGTTTTTGATCATTTTGGTTAAGGGAATTGGCCAAGTGTGTTTACAATACGGCAATTTAAATTGTTTTTATGAGAAAAATATTTTTATATATCTTACACCTCAACAATCACAGGTCGCATTTAGAACATTTCGATTCTTTACAATGACTGCATTTGTCTTTTATTTCTTCATTCATGACTCCAATGCTATGTGATCGTTAAATCACCCAAAGGTGCTTCTGTAAAGACTTTACTCCTTTTTTATTGACATTGATATCGAAAGAATACCACTCTGATGTAATGTATACATGTCACATTGTAATGTATTTATCTTAACTGTGAAAATATTTTGTGCATAAGACAAAATGGATTAAATTGATGACAATTGACCAAACTTATATGCTCATTTGTAAATGAGGCTCACTTACTTTAATATCTCAAAATTCAGGATAACCACAAGCAGTATGTTCGCTTTTTTAACCCCTGAAATGAAACAGATGTTTCAATGTTCAAAACTGCTTCTTGCCACTAACCTGCATGTGTCACGTGTGGCTCATCTGCAAATCTTCATCCCATGTCGTTGTCCTGATCCTGAGTGTGCTGTGTGACTTTTGAATTTAAAGCATAAGTAGCATTTTGTAGCAATGTTCTCATGTGTGTTTTGGTTGGTTTTGAATGTTGAATAAGCATGAACCTTCATACCAACACAGAGTTTTTCTCCGTGTGTCAGGTGAGTGCAAAGATTGAAAATGAATTACTGTGAATAAAGTGGCACCGAATATCATGATCAAAACATGAATTAGCAAATTCAACAAACGAATCATTAACTCAAAAAAAAAAAGTCGGTGCCACTTTATTTAATGATTGAGATGTTTTTGTGTGTTTAAAACCTGTGTGCTGCTTTTTGAAACCAATTGGACAAAATCCACGGAGGCCTTCATTTAGAGATGGACAGGTAAACTGCTGTAACCCTGAAACCTGACCTATCAGTTTACCTGTCCCCTTCCCCCCTCCCTTCCTTCCTTCCTTCCTTCCTCCCTCCAACAACTCCAGAGGCCTCAAAGACTGAGATGTTTTACACAGCGTATGAAATGTTTGAAGGACACAGAAAGCGTAAGTCCGCATGGGCATGGTTTTCCCCTCTGCCGGGCTCCCTGGAGGGACCCGTCTATCTGTCTCTGTATCACGCATGCACTCATCTTCCGGCAGCATGGATATACCGGTGATCTGGTAACGCCCTTGTACAATCAAGCAAGCAGAGGCTGCAGAAACTCTCTCCACTCACTCTCCTGTCTTATTTGCTGTTAGTTAGCAAGCCCCTTAAGTTGAATTTAAACTCTTAAGAACATATATATTTTAAGTAATCAATTCCCTCTTCCCCCTCAGGGTTGAATGCTTGCATTGTACATGAGCATTACCAGTGTCCACCCAGTTCCTTTGGTTCATTTTGGTCCATCACTGCAGAAAAAAAGTGCACACTTTCATTCTTCTGGGCAGCTCCTCGTGAATGTTGAGTCAAGTTCCTTTCATTGAAAAGTTTCCAACATGTACAAAAAAAATTGTGCATTAGGCATCAGCCTTCAAAAAGGCTAAGGTGACAAACCCGCTGCAGTACTTACTGTTAATTACCCCGAGACAATGTGGGAAATATCCATCCGTATTAGACACATTATACAGACATGATTCTGAATTTAATGATATCTGTCAGAAAATTAAATGGATCAAAACGGATCGGATTATAATATCCAGAATATGATCCCGTTAAATTGAACTTTAACCCTTGAAAGAAGCGTACCTTTAAGTTCTGGGTGAACGCGTCTCCACATTCAGACTCAAGAGATGCCCCTTCTTTTTCTGTCACTGTACACTTGCACTCTTTCTCCCTTTCTCCTCAGGGAACTTTCTATATTATTATAGTAGTCATCATCTGGTCTTCAAACATCATACTGTGCTTAATACATCCCATCACAACCTCTTTGCATCCTAGCTGAATGCGGGTGATAGACTCGTCCAGTAGGAGATGCCTAGTTTCAGTGCGTCAAACAGATGGAACACAGCTAATCTGATATCTATTGATGGGTGGCAAACAATGTTGTGTATGTCATGAAGAATTTCAAGGTTTCTTTTTCATAAAGTACAAGAAAGCATGCTCTCTCTTTTCCCTCTTGTTGTAGCCATGGAGCTAGTTTCAGTTTGAATATTTCCAGAGTTAAAGACGCCCAAAAGATGAATCCCTGACTTTTTATTCAGCGCAACCTGAGCGTCGAGTTTTTCATTTAGGCTGTGGCATATCTCAACCTCTAGACATTCTCATAGTTCCCCAAAAAATTACCGATATATAAATATCTCTGATAAGCTTGAGGATCGATGGGTGCCATGTGCACAGCCGTGCTACTGCTCCAAGGAGCAGCTAGAGTAGGAACAAACGGCTTTCAAGATCAGAGTACTCCACAACACCAGGATTGTTCAAATTGACTTGCGTACAATGCATACAAAACACTGGAGCAAACAACCAATTTGTAGTGTGACTTCCTTGGGTCCTCGCTCTGATTTTTTAGTTTTGAACCTCCGTGCATTGACAATTCTGGTTAGTTTCTCGAACACTGTTTAATGGATAACCATGAAATTCAGAATTATTTGTGACAGTTTTGTTATCTCCTAAATTGTCATCCAGCTCCCTCATTAGGTCAAATATCAATTGGTCTAATACTTTTGATTGCAGACCAAATTGAGGGCTAAATATCAAATGTAAGCATGATAACACAAGATAAATTCATGGTACATCTGTTTCAAATTAGTATTTTAGAAAACTTTTA
Source organism: Labrus bergylta (assembly GCF_963930695.1). NCBI lineage: Eukaryota > Metazoa > Chordata > Actinopteri > Labriformes > Labridae > Labrus > Labrus bergylta. The sequence goes on from NC_089206.1 coordinate 5,870,241, forward strand.
TTGAACAGGGGTGAAGGCAAATAACCATTAAAGACCTGGACGTAGAAACACAAAACCTTGAAGTAATAAAGTGAGAATTTTTTTCTCTCAATCTGTGTGAGTAGACCCTTTGTCTTTTATGCCCTGATGCACTGATTCTACCACAGATCTTTACAAAAACCCATCATGAGGGACTCTCCAACACCTCAACCTATACTGAAGTTGATATATTATTCTTCCGTCCTAGATTTAACTGGTTAGTTCAGTGTAGACATTGGGCCGACAATGAACCTTTTCTGTGCCCTGGGAGTGTCAATAAGGTCAGAGAGTCAAAAGCTCTGCCCAGGCTACAACAGTCCCAGAGGTTTTCAGCCTGCTTAGATAGCCTTGTGTTCCTCCCGCTCCACTGAAAGAGGCCTTTCTGCTGCTCCATCACCCTGGGATCATACCGGATTGAATATGAAGTCTAGCAGCTAGCCAAACTGGCGCAGACAGCAATGTGCCCAGAGGCCATGCCAAGACCTGCCTGCCACATCTCATTTGTTTTTGTCTGCTCCGAGGATCCAGACCGCCGAGGGTGAGGGTGGGGGCATGGGCAGAGGCCATCATTCTCTCCCTGCGTCAATGAATTGATCTTTATAAATCAAGAGAATTGCCACAGCTATGCACAAAGTTTCATATTCCACCAAAGGCACATTTAGACCAGGGCATTGCCGCCTTATTTCTTCATTTCCTCTGGGAAGCCTCGTTCGGTTTGTGTGTTTGACTGGTCTGTTTCTTTCTGTAGCTGCAGAGGGTGCCCAACCTGTGGCCACCATCAATCCTTCAGTGCTGAATGTCCAGCAGGGTCAGCGAGCAGAGTTTCGCTGCACGGTGACTGGAAACCCAACCCCTGCTATTGAATGGATCGGTATGACCAGTTACAAATCCACAATTATATCGTTTGATGAAGTCCTTGATGGGTTATATCTGTTCCCCGAATTTACAAAGTGAACATTTTCCTTTGCCGTCACACTCGTGCAGGAAGCTCATGCTGTTATAATGTTTTACAGTTGTGAACAAGGGAACCTGACAAATTATTATAATTTAAGCATTTCAATTCATAATGAACACAAATTACATTGAAAATACAATGACACGTGTTAGCCACCATTAGCCACCATTAGACAACAGCTAACATTAGCATTCTTAACCTCCTGGCTAACGATCCCGTCTGATAAAGTTACACAACATTAAGGCCCAACATCCTATCTTGTAATGTTAATTAGTTAACAGTAATGTTAGCTAGCTTAGCTGGTGGTACGACCTATGTAATTTCTCTCATTAGGGAGGAAAAGCTAAAATTAGCATTCTAATCCCTCGATGAAAGTAGCATTAGCTTGTACAATTATTCCAGAAAACCTGTCCGACCATATTCTGTAATATTAGCCAAACTGATAAGTTAGATGTAGATGATTCTTTACCAACATTTTATTGAGTGGTAACTCATATGTTTGTTTTACTTGAATTTATGAGCCTCTGGATTTCCGCTATCCACACAGCTGCTCATTTATATTAAGAAGTACAATGATAGCAATTTTTCAGAATCCTTAGGTTTTAACTAATTGCAAACCGGAACACAGCAGAACAAATTCCCCAATGACAGCATTTCATCTTCCAACTCAGAGCAGGATGTCAAAGAAAAATGGACGCCATGTGAATATGGTGTCTTTCAAAAGGCCAATTTAAACTGTTTCTGATATTCAGTACATTGCACAGTGACAGATTTAAACCAGCAGGGTCAAAACATGAATCCTGCAGCTCTGGGTAACAGGATGTAACTCTGTGTCTGTTACAGGAGGTCCAGGAAACAGAATGAGCCCCAGAGCTGTGGTACGAGGTGGTGTTCTGACCTTCACAGCAGTGGACCCGGCTGATGAGGGGGAGTACACCTGCAAGGCCCTGAACACACACGGAGAGCACACAGCGCGAGGTTCCCTCTATATTCAAAGTAAGCTTTGTGTTTGTGCATGATGGTGATACTGAACCCGTTTACACACCTATGTTTTGGAGAACAGTCTTCCATTTGGGGTGGGGGACATAATTATCCCAACATGTAAATCATCATATCTCATCGTTAAGAATAGAACAGCTGTGGGGGTTGAGCATGTGCTGGTTATGGTAGTTAAGAGATCTTGTTGTCATTGCATTGTCCACTGAATAAGGAAAAATTATTGTTCAGGTCGAAAAACACATTTATTTTCAAATTTCTCAAAAAAAAAAAAAAAAAAAAAAGAAAGTAAACTCATGCATCTTGCTAAGCTAGTTTCACCCATTTAAACAGCATTTCAGTTATTAATAATAATAATAATAATAATAATAATATAATAATAATAATAATAACTTTATTTATATAGCACCTTTTAAAAACACAGGTTTACAAAGTGCTTTGACAAACAAGAACAAAGCAAACTAAACCAAACACAGAAGAACATTAACAACAGTAAGAATATAACAGATGCAAAATACTAAAAATAATGAAATACAATTCAACAGAAAAGAACCCAAAGTGCACGATACCCAACAGACATATATAACCCGACCATCACAAGAACCATGATAAGAACCCAGGCAACACAAAAACCCAACAACACGAGCTGAGACCAAGAGGAACCAAAGATTTAAAAATGTGTAAGAAACTAAAAGAGCTGAAAAAAATAGATAAAAAGATAACAGCAGTAAGAAGGTAAGAGCAGTAAAAGAAATAGAAACAAGTGGTTAAAGGATCAAAAAACCCAAAACTATAATATTAATAAAAATAAAAAGTAAATATAAATATATATATATTAATGCTTTCCTAAGCTTATCATCATTTTTAAAAGAATTGTCGTGTAACTTTCAAATCTGTTGCAAAAATACAGTTTACAAAAGTCAACGACTGAACTGATGAAATTTCAGCAGTGAAGCTCAAGAAGTTTGAAATGGTTTTGAGGGGTCTATTATGTGTTTTAATGACTAGAATTATTTATTTTATTTGCCAGAGTCTAACCCAGTAGGATTAGGCACCAAGCCCCAAGTCCAAGTCAGTCCCCAAAACATTAAAGTCCACGAGGGCGACACCTTGAGGTTGTACTGCCGAGCATCCGGATCACCAACCCCGAAACTCACCTGGAAGAAAACCGGAGATCAAATACCTGCACAGGTGAGACACTCCCCCTGCTGTCTTAGTGTCTTTAAAGATGACTTCATCATGGATGGATTTGTACAGTAACTACTTAAAGTCATCTTCGTCTCTGTTTTGCACATCAAGGAGTTTCCGGTGACGATGGTATTTAATCAAATGTGTCATGTTTTTTTTAATGACTTGACAGTTTTTTTGACCATGTATCTTTTCCCTTCTGTTTGTCTCCTCCCCCCTTTCTTTTTTTTTTTTGATCCCACCCTGTTCTGACATTTTGCTCAGGCCATTCCCTCTCACGGTTTCCATCAGTTTAAAAGCAACAGTCTCGATGTGTTACAGAGACGTATTGAGGAGCTGCAGGTCTGTCCATCTGTCCACTGTCTGTCTGTCTTGTAGTTCACATCGACTGTCCTTACTGACCTTCGTCTTCACACATTGTCGACTAAGTGCATGATGTACAACACGTTGATTCACACTTTGTCAGCCCTGTTGAGTCACCACAGCTGCTCACGTTGTCCCATTAGAGCTGATTAAACCAACCAGCTGGGTCTGGTTGGTTTGTTAGTGCATGACATCCATGTATATTTGTTGCGTTTAATTAATCAATTGTTCCATAGTCTTTTGTTTTGTGCTGTCTACATCATACCATCCCTGACGTGTTTAGACTCTCAGCACCCAGTTGACCTCCACCATTCCGCTGAGTGTATTAACAGGACTAAGCATACAGTAGGAACTGAAGGTATTTCAGACATATTTTGCTCCGTGCCAGGCTCACCCCTGCTGCCCCCCTTGCCCAGGTTATTGTGTTTCGTCTGGTTTCTGCACAGCCCTCCTCGGCTCGCTGAGGGCTCGGGGGCCTGTTTAGTTCTGCCTCAGAGAGCCCCTGCGTTGTGTCAGCCTTTCCCAGGGGGAGCCGGGCTCTGCCGTGCGACCACGCAGAAATTCTGTATGCTCTAGCAAACGGCTTGCTTTGAAAACTTGTCAATGGGTTCAGACACACATTGAGCCCGTAGCCCGCCTCAGCCACTACTCGGTTTAGCCCGCCTCACGGTTGAATGGGCCGGAGCTAAGCAGCTTTGTCCATGGATGCCCCAACACCCTCCGGATACAGTAATCCCCTCCCAGCCCCAGACCCTCCCCTCCTGACTCCCCTCCCCTCTGAGGTGTTTCCAAACTTTATAAAAGCTCGTTTTCACCCTTGCTGGGGCGGCTGACTGCCATGTGGAGTGGTGTACAAACAAGTCAAGTTGTTGTTTGCTCACGAGCCAGAACATCATAAGAGAGCTCCCCTAAATATGGATTTTGAAGCTGATGCAGGGTTTTGGTTCTTACTCAATATTTGTTTCAGGGAGAATTTGACTCTTAAGGATTTGACTATAATCACCCCTTGATAATTACTTTGATTTGTCATGTTTATTTGATCAAATATATGTCACAATCTGTCAATACTAACCTCTCAAAAAAAATCAACAATCATTCATCTAATTAGTATAGTAAAGATCATAGTGCTGTAGATCTAATAATCAACTTATAACAGTGTTAGAAATCATGAAAATCCACTTAACAGGCGGACTTAATCGTAGCAATAACAGCTCTTGTCTTGTCTTAAAAAATCAACGCTGTAGTGCTTTTGTGTTGCTATTAGTTAGACATGTTGTGATGTCAACGATGTCCATGTTTGTGTTCTTAAAGGGACGTGAGACAGGTAAGTGACGTGCTTTGTCCACAGTGTATAGTTTATGTGTGCTTATATGGTGCAAGTAGTTCATCTGATATTTAGAGCACAGTGTTGTTGATCATGGTAGGGTTTCTTCAGAACAGTTTCTGATGTCCTCACTCACCGATGTGTCTTATCCAGGCCCGTATGGACCGCACAGACATCGGTACTCTGCTCATCCCAAACATCAAAATGTCCGAGTCGGGCACTTACGTGTGTGAGGGCAGCAACAGCATCGGCTCGAGCAGTTCTCCCATTGAAGTCACTGTTATCAAAGGTATGACAGTCATCACAGTTGAGAAGAATCAGCGTCAAACTGGAAAATTAAGACGACACAAATATCAGAATATAAATGGACCAGAGTCCTTGGGTTTAAAATAAGTAAACACATAAAACAACAAAAAAAATGCAAGGTCATAAGATTCTGAATGTCAGACAGAATTCTTGACACCACGTTGTGTGTATGTTTGTGTGTCTTTGCAGCGGACTACAGCTCCTCAGCGGTCAGCATCCAGCCATCTATAGCTGACGTCCAGGAGGGTCAGAGTCTGGAGCTCAACTGTTTTGCTCCTGGAAACCCTCCCCCTAAAGTCACATGGACCAGAGCCAGCGGGCGTCTCTCCTCTAACCACCAGGTACACACATAAATAAACACAAATGATGATGAATTTCTCAAAATATATCTGCAACCTTGTGAATATTGATATGGTTAGTAATTATTTTCCAGCTGTAGTAGCTGTAGGGGGAGTTTCTAGTAAACAGAACCAAAATGACTCATTTCCCTGTGCAGGTTCTGGGCAGTCAGCTGCGTATCCTGTCGGCCTCTTCAGAGGACTCAGGGGAGTACATCTGTCGGGTGCAGGGTAACCTTGGAAACCCAGGCTCTCATGTCCATCAGGCCTCCGTCTCTGTTTCCGTCACCTCGTCTTCCTCACGTAAGTCAGGACTTACTGTACTTATATTGTGCTTTCAAATCTTCTGACCACTCACAAAGTGCTTTAACATCACATGTCACATTCACCCGTTCACATTCACACACTGATGGCAGAGGATACTGTTCAGAGTGACCATTAGTATTTACTAATCCCCTTCATATATATCCACACACACACACACACACACAGTGCTGGCTTTGCAACTGAGAACATTTCAGGGTTCAGGGTCTTTCCCAAGGACTCTTTAACATGTGGACTACAGGAGCTGGGGAATCGAACCGCCAACCTACCAATTCAAAGACAACCAACTCTACCACTGAGCTGGTGTAGTGAATTCAATCGCCTGCCGATTTATTTGATTCAAAGGCTCTACTGGCAAGACATTTCAGGAATCTTAGGACATGACAATCTACAAAAAAATAACATTGCCACAACATTTAAGGGATCGTTTTTGAAGTGTGGTTGTATGAGGTACTAATTACCAATAATAATAATGAGTACACTCATTATTGATAGGGGACTAAACGTCAGGGATAGAGAAGGTTTTTAGCCTGTGATTCTACAGTCCAGGGTGTACCCCGGCTCTCGCCGAAAGACAGCTGGGTTCAGCTCCAGCTCCCCGTGACCCAGAACGGGAAAAAGTGGTGTAGATAATGGATGGAGTTACACTTAGAAGAAATGAATGTTTCCTGTAAAGCAGAGTCCATTTTTGTATTTCTATTCTTTCCCCAAACAATCCTATTTCACTTCCCTTTTCTTTATATCTGACGCTTTGATCAGACTTGACAGTCGTGACTTTCTCACCGAGGAAATGTGAGCTGAAGACGACATCAGTGACGAGTCTGGGAAAAACACTTTCAGGGCCGGGCATTTTACATGTCAGGGGCCGGGGTGTTGTTCTCAGACTAACAGTGCTCTCACTTCATGAATTCACTTTCCAGTCATACTTTTCCAGTGGAGCCCAGCGTGACCTCAGATGAAATGATTTCCCTCTCTACTATCCCATGATGTCATCTTCCGCTCACTCTGTCCTGGACCTTTAACAATATTTGGGTTCTTTAAGTCCTGCCAGTGAAGCCCAAAGCCACGTTGAATAGTAATCTGTCTGTGTTAGTTCTTGTGAATAATAAGTCTGTGAAATGAAGTGACATTTTGAAGCGATCATGTCGAATTCTTCTCTGTGCTGCAGGTCTTCAGAGTCCAATCATCGCCGTCGAGCCTCACAGGGCTGCGGTGAGCGTTGGGGAGACGGCCAGCTTCAGGTGCAGGATATACAGCGGAGCCCAGCCAATCAGACTGGAGTGGAAACTGGCCAACAACCAGCCACTGCCAGGTAATAACCACACACTCTCACACACACACACACACACACACACACACACATTGGAATAAACCTGTTTAATGAGGTCTGATTTTATGATGTCATTATTTACAAGCAATTACAGCCACAATCCACCCATGAATAAACTGCTCTGTTGCTCCATTTAATGACTAATTTAGAACTCTGGCTTTCTTTTCTCTCGACTTGAACCGACATTTTTACTTTCTAAAAACATTACAGGTCATTAATCTTAAGACCAACCAATGACATGACAGCTCAAATAAAAATTAGCATGTTTGTTTCCAATCATGTCTTTTCAATCTCTGTTCAGTAACTCTTTTGTTTGGTATGATGACCTTGCACCTTTATTATTTGACTATCTTACATTTGTCTTACACTTTAAATTCACATTATTTTGGAAAGATTGTCTTGGACTCAAAATTTGAGTGAGCAACTTAAAATTCCTAACTGCGACGAATCAGAAATCAACACCATCAGTCCCAAATCCCTCATCAAGTCCACCAACAACACTTCTCCCTCTCCATCAATGCCCCCCCCCCCTTGGCTTCCCTCCCCCCACATATCCATAACCTGTTTATGGTTTTTGATCAAACCCTCTCCTTCACCAAAACAGCCTTTTTCCATCAGTGGAACATCGCCCGCCTCCGCCCATCCCTCTCCTTTTCAGCTACTGAGACCGTCCCCCACGTATTCATCATCCCTTCCAGACTAGACTGCAACAGTCTTATCTACGGTTCATCATCTAAAACACTTAAGAAGCTGCTCCAAAAGCTCTCACAGTCCTTATGAGCTCTTAAAGGTTCTTTAAGCTTTTCAAAGCTTCCTGCAGACCCTAAGAAGAAATGATGCAACATTTTAAAAGTTTCTGTAATGCTTATCATGATGAGTAAACCTGTGCATTCAAAAGTAGGCTGTCATACAGTGGACATAATGTTTTATTTTTTACTTTCCCTTGCAGATAACGTGAAAATTGGTCCTGATGGCTCTGTTATCACCATCACCAGTACTCGCCCAATGAACCATGGCGCCTACCGCTGTGTGGCCAGCAACCCGTTTGGCATCACCCACACCATCGTGTCTTTGATCATCAAAGGTGAGCATACGTCGGGCCTCATTTATTTGGAAACAAAAGGGTGTTTCCATATTTTAAAGTCATCATGCAAACCAAAAGACTCCTGAGTAAACGGTTCCCTCTAGTGGCTCGTTCCGATCAGAACCGTATCAGTGTTTTTGTTATCGGTGTCTTCTTCAGAGTCTCCTGTGGCCACCGTCACTCCTGTTGGACCCGTGCGTGTCAGGGTGGGTGAACCCATTAATCTTGAATGCCAGGCGTCGGGAGAGCCCCGCCCCTCTGTGTCATGGCACAGACTGGACAGCAACCGCAGGACCATGCTGACCAGCCCCGTGCCCATGGAGTCTAATGCGGTCATGCAGGTACTGAAACACATCTTAATAACATGATTGGTTACAGTTTCACAAGTTTACATTATGCCTCCAATTCCACATTCTTTTTTTTTCTTTTCACTCTTTTGACAGATGTATCCTCCCTTCTTTTATTCACAGTTATCAATTCAAACTCAATCAATCATATTAATTAATTTGGACAATGCATATGAATCAATTTATAAGCTATGTGTGCAAAAGTGAACACACTGGACTAAGCATGATAGCGCAATTTAATCTGTAGTCCTATTTGTAGTCCATTACTTCTCTGTTGCTATGTAAAGACTGAGCTTTTGGAGTTAATGTTTTATATCATCTATGTTCTTTCTTCCCGTGCAGATACTAGTGGCCCGTCCAGAAGACAGCGGCACCTATGTCTGCACGGCTCGCAACAACGAGGGCAGCACTGAAACAAAGGTGGAGGTTGTGGTTGAAGGAGGCGCTCAGGTGCCCTCAGTGCCCAGAGCCAGTGTCCCCGAGCCGCTCATGGTGATAGTGGAGGGACAGACTGCAACGCTGCGCTGCGATGCTCACGGTAATGATGCCCGTAAAAATCTAAATCACGCGCTTGGAAGCAGGTTTATGTCATTTGTTGCACTTTGATTTTACCTTACCATCCTGGAAATAGTTTGACAACACCTGTACCAGCCTTTTTTTTTTAATTAAGTCAATGCCATAAGAGAAAAAAACATTTTCATTCTTGTTTGTTAAAATTAGCTGAGCACCAAATCTATGCACTCTTCTCAAAAATGCCTTTGTAGGTTTACCCTCCCCGACGATCACCTGGTCCAAGCTGCGTTCTCCTCTGCCTTGGAGACACAAAGTGGTGGACAACGCCCTGGTCCTGCCCACTGTGGGCCGCCAAGACTCTGGAGAATACATCTGCACCGCCACCAACAACATGGGCACCACTGAAGTCATCATCACGCTAGATGTAGAGAGTGAGTCTGCTGGTTTTACAGCTCGCTGTCATTTTGTCTCACTTACTTTCCCTCCTGCTTTAACATCATTAAAAACTTAAAAAACACTGAGTGCAAATTCCTCCTTTGTTCGTCTTGTTTTATCTTGTTTTTTCCTCTTGTCTCCAGCGCTCCCGTACGCCACCTCGCTGCCCGATGACGTCGCCGTGCGGGTCGGGGAGGTGATCAGGCTGCAGTGTCTGGCTCATGGCACTCCTCCTCTGGAATACACGTGGACCAAACTGGACGGAAACCTTCCCCCGAGGGCCGAGGTCAGCGGAGGAGACCTTCAGATCAACCTGGCCACCGCCGAGGACGCTGGGAGCTACAAGTGTGTGGCCAGCAACAAAGTGGGCAACAGCGAGGTGGTCGCTAAAGTCACAGTCAGATGTAAGCTGGATAATAATGTAATAATTTAACAAGGTTTGACATATTTAAAAAAAAATGAAGATCGACTTCTCTTCTATAGGTATAAATACTTAAACATCTAGGAGCATCTTTGAATTTAAATGGTCGTATGAAGATGCGTTAGAAGTGATATTCCTTTAAGCAACACATCATGTCTCTTTCCTTCGCCCCCCCTCTGTAGCCCCATTGGCAGTGCGAGTATCACCCCAGGTTGAAGTGAAAGCTCAGGGCAGTGCTGTGGAGTTCACCTGTTCAGCAGCAGGAGGTATAGAAACCAAGATTGAGTGGCTGAAGGAGGGAGGAGCTCTGCCACCCAACCACCACGTCAAGGATGGAGTGCTCAGGTGAATTTGATATCACAAACGTTTGTTTGAAGAAACAAGGTTACACTACAGCTCTGAAGGCATTGGTATTCATGATGTATGTATAAAGGATCAAACTGCCTATAAATAAAAACTTGTTTATTCATCTTAAGCGATTCTAACGATCTATTCTGGTATCTTTAGCAAACCCCAGGAGGAAAAAGAAAAACCATGAACAAACACAAGGACGTAAAAACAAACGTTAGCATGCCTCTGTGAGCCATTAGGTTTATGAAAATCTAAATCATCTAAAAAGAGTCCAAATACTTTTTTCTCAAACAGCTGGGTGCTGAAGATTTTGGAAAATGGGACTCAAGCAATCGTAAATATTGCATTTAACTGAGACCATTTTCAGCTTTCTACTTGGTGCTTTAGAGAGTCTTTAAAGCAAACGTTACTTTGTTGACTAAACTTAAATGTACAGAGTGATATCCAGAGCAGCAGTGTGAATCATTTATAGCATGTTTTTAATGCTTTATGGACAACAATGGAGATACAGGAACAATTACTTTTAATCTGAGATTGCTGTACATTTCTCTCTTTCTTCTACGTTAAAATGAATGATGATTTTCATCTTTTTCATGGTAAATGGTCCCTTAAGTATTGTGTTATATTTGAAAGAAAAACCAAACCCATCTTGCATACATGTCTATAATTGCATGCTTTTCTGCAGGATTGAGAACCTTGAGCAGAGCAATGAAGGCGTTTACATCTGCAGAGCCAGCGGTGTGTACGGTCAGGCCCAGGACTCTGCCAGGTTGACCATCCAAGGTCAGAAACACTCATTGCAAATATACCAGCATGAGCTTCACTAAAACCAAAAATAACAAACTGCTTTTTTTTTTTGTCTTTTTCTCTCCGCAGCCCTGCCAAAGGTGATGATCAACGTGCGCACTTCGGTGCAGACTGTGATGATCGGGAACTCTGTGGAGTTTGAGTGCCAGGCTGTCGGTGACCCGGAGCCCACTGTCAAATGGAGTAAAGTGGGTGGGTCTCTGCCTGCTCACATCATGGTGAAGGGAGGCATGTTGAAGATCGAGCAGGTGACGGAGGCTGATGCCGGGCAGTACCGCTGCACAGCCACCAACGACGTGGGCTCAGTACAGTCGCAGGTCGTCCTCAACGTCCAGTGTAAGTTCTCAAGAAAAAAAAAACATATAATAACAGAATGTATTTAAATGCTTTCTATTTAAGCGGTAACCACATTAATTTGAATCCTTTGTCTGTTTGAACAGCCCTTCCTCAAATTGCTGCGCTGCCTGAAACTAAGGAGGTGACAGTTGGCTCGGATGCAGTCCTGCCCTGTGTGGCTTCAGGATACCCTGTACCGGACATCAAATGGGCCAAGGTAACCAAATTCATCCTCTATTTCTGGATTGTGTATTGGAGGAATTAAAGAAAATAAAACTGTATAGGTAGGCTTGATCTGTTCTGGGGTCCTTCAAGGCCGATATATTAAAAATGCCACATGTGAATAATAATACAATTGAGGACTCTGATGGTGTAGCTGTTTGTCTGCATGATATAAACAGAGTCAGGAGGTAAATCCAGGAGTTTTGGGGACATGATACAAGCTGTTACACATGTTTTTTTGCTGTCTTTTAATAATTGTATTGTATTCATGTATTTGACCAATCACAGAACACGTATATCAGGATCAATCACTGTACATCCCTCACTCTAAAATGCTTTTTTAAGACACTAGTTTACAATTGGTCTTGCCTCAGGATCCACCACCAGCACCACCTCCTTAATGAGAAATCATGACCGAAAATATCAAAATATTCTTAAACCACTCAGATTTATTTAATGAATAATAATGCAGTTTGGACCTCAGATGGAACAAAATGTGACAGAACAAATAGACAGAAAAAAAAAACAGGTTTTAAGAGCGCATCATAGACTTTTTGCAGCGTTGTATTTTCCCATGTTGTCGACCCACTGAAGATGGTCCCGATCCAACCAGAAGAACTGTTTTAAGTGCTATGTCTGTTCCCATTTTTGTATTGGGAACATTAGAAATATGGATGGGGTCTTTCAACTGCTACTAAACCTATATAAAAAAAAAATGTTCAAGGCTGAAAGTCTTCTTTTAATATCAACGCTTGCCATCCTGAAGAGAGAAACGTTTCTATGAAATTAGTTGTGTTTTGTTATGCTGATTTTGTCTTGTGTCTGTTTCTATCTCTAGTTGGATGCAGAGCTTCCTCCAAAGTGTTTCCAGGACGTCAATGTGCTGACGGTTCCCCGGGTCTCCCATGAGGATTCTGGGACGTACGTCTGCACCGCCTCCAACAAACAGGGGAAAGTGGAAGCCTTTACCACACTTGAAGTTCACGGTTGGTTCTGCAGAATACAAATATTCAAAAAGATTTTTTTCCAGCATGATCTGCAGGGTTTGACTCAATGTGTTTACTTTCAGAGAGAGTGATGCCGTACTTCACACAGGAACCCTTGTCCTACCTCACCCTGCCCACCATCAAAAACGCTTACAAATCTTTCAGCATCAAGATCAACTTCAGACCTGATAATGTCGATGGTAAGAAGTAAAACCTTAACTTTTAAAAAAACACTTTTTCTTGGTGAAATTTGCAGGGTGCCATTTCTTTTTTTAATCTCTTTGCACTGTGATGTTCTTCTGTATGTTTGTCATATTTCCTTTATAAATGTATAAATTTACCGCGTCTCTTGTCCCCTCCCTCTCTCCCCTCCCCTCCTCCTCTCACCCACGTGGTGGGAAGGTCTCATATTGTACGCTGGTGAGTCTCAGTGCTTGAGAACCACAGGAACTCAAGAGTGATGTTGGCTTTTTTCAACTCCATCAGACTTTCACATAATGCATCCAGCTCAAGGCTGATTTTCAAAAAGCTGTGTTCGAGATGCAATATGGTGCATGCCATCTGTGTTCTGCAGTCATCAGCTCGGTTACATGTCGACTTTTACATCCAAGTCCACTTCATCAGCTTCTGCTGTGCCAGCTTCTACAGAACACTCCTTGAATGATTTCCTTTTATAACCAACTCTACATGTTTATGTTGAACAGCAAATCAGGCAGTGAGAGCTACAGAAGGACACATTTAGTTTGCAAGCCCTTATTTAGTCTCTACAGATAAAAATCCTGGCGGTTATTTTTTAACATCTATAAGCAATTTCTGGTTCTTACAAAACTATTTAAGCCCCCTCGACTCCTCCTGCTTCAATGTGCAATACAAACATCTTTAGCACACTATGTTTTTTAAACTTTGTGTTGCATATTTATGGCAGTCTCCTCTCTCTAGATCACTTATTTTCACAGCCATCAGGGGTTACACTGATTGAAGTGCAAGAGGGCATGTTTCCCCGATACTCCCATGAGCCTTTGTGGTTCCCTTCAGAGCATGTTTTCCCAGCATGTGGAGACCAGAAAAAGGAATGACCGTGCCGAGTACGGCAGCCCAGTGATGCTCAGATAGAATGGCTTTGGTTGGCTTTAAAAGTTGCCTCACCATAGCATGCTGCTTTTACCATCCAGCTTTACCACGCTGTATGAACGACTCCAGAAACAATATCCATCCTAACAAGTCACTCAGACGCCCCTGTTAGGTAAAAAAAAAGTTTTCTTCAGTCAGATCTTGCACCAGCAGGATCTGACTGTTATTTCAGTGAATGTTAAAGAAGTAAGTGTTATTATTTTGAGACAAAACTGAAGAATAGAATATTTTCTCCCAGTGGCCCAAGTAATTATTTAAAATGAGCTTGATATGTTTTTCAAATAGTGAAAGACAACACTTCAAGCTACTTTATTAATTGACTTCTTGAGATGGATATTTTGTAAGTATTGCTCTATTTTCTAGCCCTTACTTATTCTTGTTATTCTGGCGAAGGTATGATCCTCTACAACGGCCAGAGAAGGACCACCGGTGCAGACTTTATCTCTCTGGGACTCGTTGGAGGTCGTTTGGAGTTCAGGTCAGATTATAAACACCCTCAAAGTTCTTATTAATGACTGGAATAAAAACATGGTGATCAAGTTGATAATCAATTCAGGTTTGACGTCGGCTCGGGCATGGCCTCCATACGCGACCCCAACCCCATCAAACTGGGAGAGTTTCACACCGTCGAGCTGTCTCGTAACAGCACCCTGGGCTACATCATCGTGGACGGAGGGGAGCCGATAAACGGCAGCTCGCAGGTATTTCTGTCAACGTGAAAGTAACTCCTCTTTTGCGTAGGTGTTTTCGATTTATTTGCGAGAGTTCATTTGTTTTCTCTTCAGGGCAAGTTCCAGGGACTGGATCTGAACGAGGAGCTGCATGTGGGCGGTTACCCCAACTACACTAGTCTCGCCAAAACTGCCGGCATTAAGACTGGTTTTGTCGGTAATATATATCTCTGTTTATGCAGGAATAAAGGATGGAGGGAACATACCTTTTCTTTTTTGGATTTTTCTTATTTTTAATTACTTGTGCGCAGGCTGTATCCGTCAGCTGGTCATCCAGGGCGAGGAAGTCATCTTCAAAGACCTCGACCGCAGCTCTACAGGAGTCACAAACTGCCCCACGTGCAAAGACCAACCATGCCAGGTCAGTAACTGCCATCCACCTCTTGTTTTTGTAGCATCTAGCCTGTGTTTAATCCCATCATTTCTTCTACATTGTTATTCAGAATGGAGGGAGGTGTGAGGACTCGGATGCCAGCTTGTATTCGTGCAGCTGCCCCAGAGGCTTCACAGGCAGCAACTGCCAGCATCACCCATCCCTTCACTGTCACTCAGGTACGATCGCCAACAGACCACACATGATAAAACAAAGCACCTGGATTAATTTAAGTAGTATGCAACAATACCATTATGAAAACATCTTGAAACTAGATGTTTGTAACGGTTTGAACATGAACCCACAGAGGCCTGCGGACCAGATGCCACTTGCATTAACCGCCCCAATGGCCTGGGCTATGACTGCCGCTGCCATCTTGGCAAGTTTGGAAACAAATGCATGGATGGTAAGACAGGAATTTACTTCTAGATATTCAAATGAAATTAAACAATACAGAATCTTAATTTTAATGCATTATCCTCTCGGTTGACTTCCACCAGGGGAGTTGGTGACCACTCCAATGTTCGATGGAGAGGAGTCGTACATCGCCTATCCTCCCCTGACCAACATCCACGATGACCTGCGGGTCGAGCTGGAGTTCAAGCCCCTGGAAAGAGACGGTCTCATGTTCTTCTGTGGCGGGAAGAAAATGAAAGTGGAGGACTTTGTGGCCGTCTCCATGGTGGATGGACATGTAGAGTTCAGATACGAACTGGGCACAGGTAATTCATCAATGAAAAGAAGGTAGTCATGTATCTGCCCTGGATACTATATCAACATGTGTTATGTACCCTATATAAGAACTGGATGTAGCCTTAATCTCAGCAATGAATTTCTGGAGGCTGTCGCCGTGGTGTTTTTCTTGAGGGCTGGATGTGACTGAATTTGGACAAGAGCTGGAGATTTAAGAGGAATTAGTAAATGATGAAAAGATATCAGCTAAGACAAGGACTAGCGTTGTCTGTGGTTTTGATTGGGAGGCTAATTTTAGCTTGTGAAAAAACTGTTTTATCTAGATAAACTTAAAAAACTTACTAACTTAGAAAATGAACACCATGCAGTATTTAGGAAGATATGCAACTAGCAATTATGACAATTAACTCATTAGGAAAAATTTTACAAAGGTAAAAAGTTTAGTTAGAAGTAGGTTCATTTCAAAGGAGTCGCCCCCTGCTGGAATTTAGAAAGAGCACAGGTTAAAGGAACTCCTACAATGGCTTCATTTTTCAGATCTAGAGGCTTTGTCCACTTCTTAAAAAAAGACAGGTGTTTGTAACTTGAGTCAGAAAGGCTGCCATACAAATGTTATGAATTCCTTAAGTTATCATACATCACAAGCAAGATGATCTTGACTTGAGGTGCTCTTAAAGATCCCACTTTAAAGAAGCTGTGTGGACCCCTCTCTCATCTTTCAGGCCAGGCCATCCTTCGCAGTCCAGAGCCGGTCTCTCTGGGCCAGTGGCACAAAGTTGTGGCCGAGCGGAACAAGAGGGCCGGCCACCTGAGGGTCGATCAAGGCCCGGTGGAGAGGAAGACATCTCCAGGAAAAGCCCAGGGTCTGAATATCCACACAGCCATGTACCTGGGAGGAGTCCCCAACATGGACATCCTGCCTAAGCCTGCAAATGTCAGCGAGATGTTTGAGGGATGTATAGGAGAGGTGAGTTCTCACTGTGATAAAGAAGAAGATCAAACAAAAGCTGGTCAGTCTCTTTTTGTGTATTTGGTAGCTTAACCATTGTATTTGTCTGAATGCCACCTGCTTAGGTTTCCATCAACAACAAGAAGCTAGATCTGTCCTACAGCTTTACAGAAAGCAAATCTATCCGCAAGTGTGTGGACGACAGCCCCTGTGACCGCCGGCCCTGCCTGAACGGTGGACACTGCATGTCGAGTGTTGAATATGAATACCAGTGCCTCTGTAAGGATGGATTTGAAGGTTAGTGCCCTGTCTCCAAATCAGCTCTCAGATCTCTCTATAGTCTTCCTAACACAGTTAATTCAAAATATGGTCTTTATCTTCCTCCCCCTTTTCTTCTTTCCATTTATAACTTTACTTTCTTTAAGTGATTGTGTTTTTCTGAGCTGTGACCCCATGAAATCTGGTTCAAAACAAAGTTAAAGAGATCTGCTCATTCAAAAATATCCGAATAATATTCAGTTAATTTGTTAAAAGAAAAAGCACATGTTCAATGTATTATCCCAGAAACCCTTTAAACATGCTCTGCCTTTGTTGTGAACTTTACCACTGACCTTTAACCCCTTATCTTAAACTGCTGTGTGACCCTGCAGGTGAGCATTGTGAGGTGGTGAGAGACGTGTGCCAGAGCGACCTTCACTGCCAGAATGGCGGCAGCTGTGTCGATGGCCAGTGCCTGTGTACACCCAACCACTCGGGCCTGAACTGTGAAGAAAGTAAGTCGACTAGCTTTATAATCGTCTGTCATAATAACAATGATTCTACTTAATTTTCAGCCAATTCTGTAGTTTCTCTTGCAGCTCCATTTGCAAGTAGAGAAGACAAATACAAAGCTAGAAGTCAAAGATGAAGCGGACGTTATCCAAAAATCAAAGCCAGAAATAGAACAGCATGTGGGAAAATGTTTAATTGCATTGTTTACTTATAATCACACCAATTTGCTAAAAGGCCCCATTCCCTTCCCCACATCTCTTACTTATCTGCATCGTATGGACAAAGATATTAGTTATATACATGCAGACCATATGATTCACGTTTTCAAACCCTTGTAAAATCACAGTTCCCTCCCCGAGCATTGCATTAGGAGGGTTAACCCTAAATGATTACGTATGTCTTACCCTTGCACTCTCATGGATATATCCTGCACACACAGGCCAGGTCTCCTCCTCCCCCGCAGCCCTGAGGAATTTGGAAGATAGCGAGGCAAATGGTATAGTATCTCGATATTCAGTCTGCCTGACATGAACGTCACTAACAGGGGCCCGTCTGCGCTCGAGGGGCCCCACCGCGTCCCTTTCAAACTCAACCAGAACCGCCTCTTGCCTAACACATGTTCAAGCACAAAAACAAACCAAACGTGTCTGTTCTCAGCTGGTGACTGGGAGAGTCTTATCCCCAATGGAAAGTTGGGAGAGGGGAATTCTGCATTTTCTAAAAAGTAATAGGATGGTAGACTTTAGTTCCTGCCTGTTTTGGTACCTTCATGAAATGTGGAATTCCCTTTTTTTTTTGTTTTTCTATATCGTCATGTCAATGCCTGTAAGAAATCTACTCACAAAAAAAAGCCCTGTTATCGTCACTCTCAAGAATGTCTGTCTATACAACAAGAAGATACACCAGAAATACTTGTTTTTTTTCTCTCGGACAATGTCCAAGCCAGAAAATAAAATCCGCTCTACTCATTTGGGCTGTTACTAACACCTCAAACTGTGCTCAGCGTGAAGGTGTTCGGGTGATTTGGGATGTATTTCGAGCATCCTTTCATTCATGTGGTATTTGTGCATGCCGGGTTTCCATGAATTCAGTTCGATCTCTGTGAAATGTCGGAGAAAGTAGTGCGTGAGGAATGACAAATAACTTGTTCATGTCTTGATGAGTTTGCATCATGGAGTCAAGTTTAGTAGCTAAGAAGATTTTTATTCTATAAAATTGCATTTAGCTCCTTGCACATGGATTTCTGTGACATAGTTTGGGCAGCTTAGAACTGAGATATTTTGTTTCTTATATGTGTTTAAAATCAGAGAATAAATCAAATGATCAAGTTTGATAAAGTTAACATTTGAAACAAAAAAAATATCCTTAAAGGCTTAATAAATAATGCTATAGGCTAAGAGGTTTTGCAGCTACAGAAGTACTTTGTCTGTTAGCTTATAGTGGCTAATGTTACCTTCAGCTACTCTATATTTAGTGTGACAGTTAACGATGTAACCAAAAAGAAAATACTGAATTGATTTCAGAAATGCTAAAAGTTATATCCTATAATAACACCAGCAAGAAAAGAAGTTAAAGTTAGCTCACTAATTTAGAAATATTAGCTTCCTGCTAATACCTAAACTTAGCTGACATTAGCTACCAAGAATTGCTATTTTTGTAAGTATTAAGGAATTCAACTTTTCATTGTAATGAGGAATAATATATAATTTATTATTTTATGAACTGAAAGTCTTGTTGCTTTGAACACCAACAAAAAGGGGGGAAAAAACTTTTTTTTCTCATATTAGCTTCAATATCTAAAGTTAGCTGACATTAGCTCCCATAAGATGTCTAGGTAGATTCTTCTCAGTCATCCAGGTAAATCGAAGCTTGATCCTCGTGCAACCAAACTAGGTTGAAGTCCATTACTCATTTTTTTTATTTTTAAATTAAACTTTTCAGTGTTAAGAGGAATAATATGAATTTTTGCCTTTGAAATACTAAAACTCTTTCTGCTTTGAACATCAACAAGAAGACACAAATCCTTTTCTACCTGATGTTTGTCAATGAATACCTCTTTGTCTAAAACCGTCTAATGAAGCCCGTCTTACAAAGACTTCTTTCTGCCACGCTTTTGCCACTGGAGGGCGCCATTACAACTGGGATGAAAGTTCACAGCAGCCTTGACGTCATTTAAAATAATTGTTCTACGCATTTGCTCTGTGTTTTGTAGATTCTCCATATCAGTATGCAGCTCATTTCCATAATGATGGATACATTGCCCTTCCTCGATCCATCTTTCCAAGGAGGTAACTGTCACACTAACCCATGGAGTACTTGGGGGAATTGAAAACATGACTCATGGATACAATTATTTTTTCTATTTTAGTGCCCATGACTCACCAGAGACCATTGAACTGGAGATCAACACTGGCTCCTCTGAGGGCCTGATTTTTTGGCAGGGAGTGGTAAGTCCAGCTCCTGACTTATCTACAGAACTGGGCCTTAATGGTTTAATCCAAATCTTAAACCTGGTACTCAAACCTCCCCCATGCATCTTTTTATTCTCACCCTAACTTTGCTATTGCACTTCAGCACTCCTAATAATCACCATCATCTCACCTGTTAAGACATTAAAGTCATTCATGTTTTCCTAAGTTTTTTTTAATTAACATATAACCTTTAATAAATCACTTTCAGAGTATTGCATTGTCATCCATCTCAGTGATTCACTGGCTGATGAGCAGCATCCATCATCACGATGTCTCAGTCATGCTTGTGCCACTGAGTCTGTAACACTGTTGGGCATGTTGTCTGCGAGCCGGGCTCCACCTGACGTCACTTAATAAATGCATGTTGCTTCTCTAACACACCCTCCATCTTCCTCAGGAGACCAATGGCGCACGCAATTTGCGAAAGGTGCATGCTAGTAAAAAGGTATCCACTCAAGCACGAGACACTCCTTATTCATTTGGCATGTTTCATTACATATCTGTTCCACTTTACATATTTGTATGGCCCAAAAAGATATATGGTTGAAATGTTAGAAGAAACTCTTGGAGAACCATTTGAGTCCCAAGTGAAAGCTCTCTGTGTTTTATTTATTGCATGATGGCTTCTTTTGTCAGGTTTGATGTCACACCTATAACAATAATGTTGGAAGATTTCTACATGTTATGTTAAATTCTGTCAAAGATCCTCCTCTACCTCTGCTGACTATTAACATTTATTCCCAGGATCACGGAGAGAACGGTAAAGGAAAGGACTTCATTAGCCTCGGCCTACAGAATGGACAACTTGTTTTCAGGTGACCCAGCCATCTGATCCTGAAGTTTTGTTAAAACTACAATTCCATTTAAATGTCAGCTCATTTTAATTTTGTTGTTGTGCTCATGATTTGTGTGACAACCAGCTACCAGTTGGGCAGCGGAGAGGCAGAAATCTTGTCCAGGAAGTCCATAAATGATGGGAGATGGCATAAGATCACAGCAGTCAGGTATGATTACATTATAACCCTCACACTGGTCAAGACCACACTAACCGAGACCAAGACATACCCGAGACCAGAGTGGTAAGAGGCAAAGACAAGACCAAGACCAAGGCAGGGCGAGACCAAGACAAGACAGAGAACACAATTATCACTAAAAAATTCATCATCTTCTGTGCAGGGGGCGTGTCCCTCACTTTATCATAACACTGAGAAGGTTGCGGCCGTAACCGTGGGATAAAAATCAAGTGGTACAGTGGTTAGTGCGGAGACTGTAGTCAGGTAGCCCAGGTTCAAATCCGGACCTGTGGCTCCTTTCCCGCATGTCATTCTCCACTCTCTCTCTCTCTCTGATTTCCAGCTCTATCCGATGTCCTGTCTCTCCATTAAAAGGCCCAAAAAGCCCAAAAATAAATCTTTTAAAAAACTTAGAAAAATAGCCTTTCAGTGGTGGTCTTGATTTTAAAATTCCGAGTCTGCCCAGTCTGAGATCGAGACAAGACGGAGAAAAAAGGCTTTTGATTCCGAGACGAGACTAAGACCTTCAAAAAGTGGTCTCGAGACGGATTTCGAGTACTACTACACTACCGCACACATCAGGGACTTAATTCACAATGATTACAATGTTCTGGTTCATTAACTTCAGATAAGATTTCAGATGCACCATAATGATTTTCATAATGTCGTTATGCAGGAATGCATCTTCACTGCCTGATAACAAGCGTGTCTCCTCCTGTTTGTCTCTTCTTGCAGAACTGGGAAAGATGGATACATCAAGGTTGATGGAGAAGCTGAACTGCATGGACAGTCTAAAGGCAGGAGCCTCATGGTGAACACTAAAGGCAGTATATACCTTGGTGAGTGGACTGAAAGTATGGAGTCCCTGAAGTGACAAAAAAGTATGTGAATCCAAAAGTTTATCACTGCTGTATTTTCTCATGTGACAGGTGGAGCCCCGGACATGGTGGCTATGACAGGAGGGAAGTTTTCGTCGGGAATGACGGGCTGCGTTAGGAACCTGACACTGCTGAACGCCCGGCCGGGACAGCAGCCCGCCCAGGCCATCGACCTGCAAGCCCACGCAGCCTTAGGCATCAACGTGCAGCCATGCTTTTCATAGATCTCTGCATAAAAAACACACACACACAAACTAAACACACACAAACACAAACAGAGACTTTGGAGTGATGTCATACACACAGAGAGACTCACACACAAACAAAGAGGTTGACACAAACTTGGTGCTTTGCTGCTACCAAAAAAAAAACACAAAAAAAAACAAGATGACACAACAGGATATGTTTCTCTGTGTGCAGTAAAACCAAAAAAGAGAAAAATTGAAAACCATATTAACAAGTCTTCTCTTCCTCAGTGTTTGTCGATGAAGGACTATTAACACAGGAGAACCCGTACAGTTTACATACTTCCAGCGAGTAGTTTTAGCCATGAGAAGAGTAAGAGTTCAACATATTAGGCCTTCTACGATGGGTCAGATCCTATGGAGTTGGAGATGTTTTTACAGCACTGAATTTTTATTTATATACATATGAATATATATATATATTATATTTGTGGGGGAAAACATGCAAACTAACCATAACTGCTCTTCTACTTTTCCTGGAGTTTATTCTGGGTTCTAATACTGTGTGTCCGGGGCTTTTTAACAGGCCTAACTGTATTAATACTTGAAGATGTTTCGGCCTTCTTTCTTCACTTCTGTAGAGGAACTTTTTTTTTTTTTTTTTTTGCACGAGCATGCTAAGCTAATTTTTTTTGGGAGAGGAGCACACACGGTCACGGCCACATGCAGCTTTGACTCACAACTCAGGTCGTCAAATACAAAGTTAATAAGCGTCACGTGCTGAGCTTTAACGCGGATGTTTTTTTTAGTTATTATTCAGCAAGTAATTCACAGCGCTTATGTGTCTTCTGTGTTTGTTTTTTTTTTTAATTACAAAAAAGAAAGAAACTTTGGTGCTAACGTCAGACATGAAGAAACAGCACATGCTCTCTGTTACATGTAGAATTGTTTCTTTTAGTAATTAGGTTACTTAGATTTAAAATTAGAAAATCTTAAAATTAGTATCCAGTTGTGTACGTTTTCTGGGATGCATGGTGTTTGAGGTTGGTTTTATATGAATATGGCATGATTTTTGTCGCCTCAACAGCCTTATTGTGACTGAGTAGATCTCAAAAAGAGCCGTTTTAAAGAGCAGAAAGGGTGTGTTTTTTCATGTGTGTGGTTGTTGAAGATATTGTTTGTATGTGTTTGAACTATCTGCCAGTCAGGTAGATACTGTACATCTTTCAAATGAGAATGAAGTTTGTATGCTACTAGATTTGTTGGTTATTGACTGCATGTCTTAGCCCCTTTTTTATTTGTCACGCTCTATTTTAAGGCCCAGGATGGAGCCAGGTGTGTGTGCGTCGTTTGTTGTGTTTGTCTCATCAGCGATATCCTCAGGAGGGTTCAACACAGAACTGCCTCCAAATGTTACTTAATTTTCAGGTTTTCTAGCTTTAGCAACAATACAATAAGCTATGAAACTCTGGAGGCTCGGTGGTTCTGTGTGTTCGTCGTCTCTGCGGTGTTCAGCAATATTTGGGACAGTGTTCGGTTGTTTCAACATGCAGTGGAAGACCTCCTGCAGGTGCCGTGACCAGTCGTGTAGCTCTATGAAAAGCATGCTCGCCAACCTTTAGTCCACCACACTACCAAAACTGTAAAGGCACGATCACTTTGGGGTTCACAAACCTTTCCTTTCTTATTTTTCTAAGCTTAAATATTTGTATTAATATCCTTAGAGTGGCTTCATTTTTATTTGTTTTTTCTTTTCCATCACTTTCGTTTCACAGCTTAAATCTGCTGTTTTTAGAGCAACCACACACGCTTGCTTTTTTCCTTTCCTCTGGTTAATGTGTATTGCCTCCCACATCCCCCCCCCCTTGTTTTTCCCCTCATGTTTGAGTTACAGGTCTTCAAATATCCAAAATAAAGATCCATAAAAGGTTCACATGTAGCTGACTGGAACTGCCTGTTAAAAATGGTTTGAAACTGGTCTTATTATTCACTCAATAAAGAAAGTCTTAGGCTACAAATGTGACAAATAGATATGAATGTACACAGAAAGGTTTCATCATGTTTGTGCAGATATGATCAGCAACTGCTTGTTGCCCGTGTAGGACACTGAAGCAGTGTGTGTGCGCCCCCTGTTGGGTGCCTTTTGTGTGTATCTGCTCGTGAGTGATTGATTGTATTTTATTTTCGTGTCACATCAGTTCCCAACCCTCATGGGTTTCCAAGACACCAGATATACAGAAAGAACTGATTAAATATACACTGAACACTCTTTCCCCAATGTCAAGAAACTGCCACTGCTTTTGAAAGGATGTTTTACCATTGCAAAATATGAAAAAGTGCACTTTTACTGATGATGGGAACTTTTATTTTAAGAACTGTTTCACTTCTGACCGGCATGGGGGGAAAAAGCAGATTACTGAACAAAATTGTACCACATGAAATATTGTCCATGTCAGGGCGACTTGACATCCATTTCCACTGTGTAAAAGATGCTCCCCTTGCCCCCCGTGTTTCTTAATTAAAAACAAAATTCATGTGCTATTTGTAATATTGTGACGTTTCTTCTTTTGATTCTCTACTGCTGTGTCCAACTCTACTATCTCCTGCGTCGTTTCCTTATGATGGAACGTTTCTGAACTAAATCAAATCATTCTTCCAAAATTGATCATTGCAAAGGCAAGTCTTAAACCCCTAACCATGAAAAGGGAACATTAAAACATCCATGAAAATGTAAAGATAAAACTTACATAACAGAGTTTACATCAATACCAACCTGTCCCATTGGTCCATTAGTACCATCACCATACAGTGAAGGTTGGGAATTGTAGGGTAACTCGACGATACACACGGCCCACGATAATGATTCTATCAGGATACAGCAATTCTGAGATGATTGATATTGCCAGACAATCATGTAATAATAACAGAGCATCAGAGCATACTAAGAAAGGATAGTCATTCTGAGTGTAGTGTACATCACATGTGGTGATAAAAGTAATGATATTAAGACAAAGTGTATGCTGTATGTTACCGGAAAGGGGTGGAATAAAGACATGAAAGCAGTCCAAGCGTGGTGGTGATGTTGTTGGTGTTAATATGGGTCAGAAACACGACGAAACAAACTATAACCATTCTTTTGATCCAAGACTTTAATCAAACTACATGAACAACAATCAAAAGAGGCCCCCACTGTGTTAAAGGAATAGTTCACCTTGTGGAAATTAAATCTTCTGACGCAGATGAGATTGATGCCAGGACGGGTATAAATGTTAAATGTGAAGCCACAGACAGAAGCTAGTTAATTAGCTTCAAGACTGAGAAAAATTGAGAAAAGTTGGCCTAGCTTTGATAGACTACTACTTTGCAAACAGATAATAATCTTTGTAAATGAAAACCACACTGCGATGTTTTTTTGCTTTCAATCATACAAATAAAAAGCTAAAATAAGGCTATGAGACAAACTACACTGTGGGCTCATCTCAGCAATTTCAAGCAAGTTAACATGAGCTAAGCTAACGTGCGGCCGATGCTTCGGATTCAGTTTTACATCCAGAAATGAGTGTGGTATTTCCAAGTGTTCTGCTTTTCCTTTAAAGTACGCTTATACTTCACTGATTTTGTAAAAAGTGTTAATTTTCACAAGCTAAGCAGCTGACTAACTTGTGTGTAAAAATGGTGGATTGTCTCTTCAATAGTTTGCTTCTCGTGTATATTTCAGCTGTTCAAAATACAGTCAAAAACTGGTGAAAGGCGTACTCACAGACCACCAAGATGTTAACAATGATTTTCTCTATTTCTCTGCTTACATAACAACAGAGACAGTTAATCTCAGTTCTCAGATTTATTTTTTACTCTGCCACAGCAGCTAAGAAACCTTTGGAACGAGTCTTCTCTGTTGCTGAGTTAAGCTTTGCCTCTAACTCAGTAATTGCTGAGTTAGAGGCAATTAAGGCATTCCTTAGCAGGGATGGGCAACTTTGGTCACAGCAAGGGCCATGTTCATTTAATTCTCACTGCCAGAGGGCCAAATTGTAGTATACAAAAATGATTACAGTCAATTATGTCTCAAATTTAACTTAGCATATACCAGTGATCAAATATTATTCTGGACATATTTCAGATTTTCATGATTTCTTGCCAGATTTAATCATGTTTTCTTCATTTTTCCAAGTAATTTATATTCAAAAATATACCTGAGGGCCACATTAAGAGGTTAGTCTTTTGTGTTTATTTATTGCAGTTTTGTACTTGCTTAATTATCTTAGTACATTATAGACTTTTGTAGACTGATTTTAGCAGTCTTGTATTGTCTGTCTGTTGTTTTTCTTTTTGATTGAATGTCTGTTTTCTAATTATTTCTGTTATAACTCGATGTCATTGTTAATGTGGGTTTCCCATCAATGATGTTTCAAGTATAAATAAAGGTTGAATGAAGGGTTGATGGGGGCCTACAGGTACACTGTAAAAGCAAAAAGTCATGATAACATAAAATTCTGAGTTAGTTTTACTTCAAGTCTATGAAGTTAAGTGCTCCTGCCTGTCTGCCTGCCTGTTCACATGTCTGCCGGTGCACTCACCGTCTCTCTGAGAGGATTCGGACACTCCTTCCCCTTGCCCCCATTGCACTGTTTAATTGCCTCTGTGTTCTCTGTGTTCTCTGTGTTCTCTCTGTTCTCTGTGTTCTCTCTCTCTCTCTCTCTCTCTCTCTCTCTCTCTCTCTCTTAAAGCAAATAAATCTAAATAAACCCTTAAATTAACCTCAGATCATGCACTTTAAAATGCATTACATTCTACCAGTAACTTAAACATGAAATAAATGATTAGAAAGAAAACATTTCTCAGAAATAAAACCCCTTCAGATGGTCTGCCCCAGTGATGTCAGCAATGACATCATCAATCTGATAAATACCTGGGAAGTGCTGGGCTATCCCTTTTTTAGCTGCATGGAACCACATGAGAAACTGAACAAACAGAGGTAAGTATGGATAAGAGAGAAGCAATGATATTTTGCAATTCCAGAAACTCAATAAAAATGACTGAACTAAATCAAGACTGTGTGTTTGCTTTAAGTTCAGTCAACTTAAAATTTTAATGCAGCCTGGACACTAACCTTTTTAAGTTATAACAACTAGTTGTTGTTTTTTTACAGTGTAAATAACCCTGGACCAGATGAGTTAGGATCTCTACCAAGCATTTCTGGAGATTTTAACAGCATACCTATTTAAGATATGATAAATGATTCAATTGAAACAACAAAAAAACACTTTCACAGTCTTTATACGAGGCAAACAGATGTTAGTTATTGAACAGCGGAAAGGTTCCATTGGTTCCTGCTAATTACTGGCCCATCGCTCTCCTGAATTAAGATTACAAATCTGAATAAAACACTAGATTAAACAAAATTACAGCCAGGATTATCCACCAAAACCAAGTGGGCTTTAGCCCAGGCAGGGTTTCTTTTTTTAATGTGCGTCAGGTGTTGAACTTTTTGACTTACTAAAGCTGTCAAAACATTGGATGCAGAAAGCTTTTGACTCTCTCGAAGGGCCTTAGACTGGATTGAAATTATGTATTGTTCTCCCTTATCCTCTTGTTTGAACCAATAATACCTTATCAGAGCCAATTAGTCAGCACCTGGGTGTGAGATGGAGAGATTGTCTGTCTCCCTTTATTATTTAGTATACAGCAGGCTAGCATTGGAGCCTTTGGCAATTGGGACAATAAATCATCCAAAGGTATTTGAGCTGGTACATCAGAATGTCTTGTTACACTTCATGCAGATGATTTACTTGATACTTCCATGTCTGTGTTGTATTCACCTTATTCTTTCCCCTTTATTACAAATACAAAATGTAGCCTACAATAGGCTATATGGCATTCCAGACACCAGTTGAATCAGGCTCTTTGAAGGAAAGCACAAAATAACACAAGAAAAAAGAAAGTATAAATTAATGAATAAAGGCATGAGGGCTAAGGGGATTATTTTAATAATTCTATTTCTTCAACATTATGAAGCTGTTTTTTTTTTGGTTGTAAGTGCTGATTCTCTCATGAAAACCGTCAGGAGTTGTGTCTTAAACACACTTACATTTCTAAAAAACAATTTCCTGAAAATTAGTAATGTATATAACAGAGGTTTCGACCAAAGTTAAACCTTAGAAGCATAGCCTTGGTGTCATTAAAAAGGCCTACCCTATTTTGAATTGAAGTTCGTTTGCTTTTGGTAGCACAGGATATCGTAAACACTTTTTAAATATACTTTGTTCATTTTTTTTTTCTGATAACCCGGTTTTATAGGCAAATGAATCAAATTGCCTCTTGAATCATATGTTTTAAATTTGTCATTAAAGACGATTACTGAGAAATACGTAGGCTAAGTGTCAGTTTATGATACCAACTGATCCCAAAAGACACTCTCATAAGTTTACACACATTGTTTACCTCACTGGTTATTGGATTTGGGCTCATGCTACACTTTGAACAACCTAGGCCCTTTCTGAATTGTCACAGTTCAGTATGCAGTACGTACTATTCAGTATGGAGTTTCAGTATACTGAACTTTAGTGGTCATTCAGTGTGCAGTTTTTGGGTCCACCTCAGTATACAGAACATTTCAGTATGCATATTAACTTCCGGGTTTATGCAGTATGGATCGGATGTGTCCTTTCAGGAAATGAATTGTAAATTAAACGTAAATCGTCACGTCACGTCCGCCTCCAAATCAAAACAAACGAGCGTGGATTAATTTAATCAATTTTTAATCTAGAGTTAAAGTCCCGACTGAAATCGCTACTTTAAATTAACAACAGACAATATAACAAATATCTGCATTATTATAAAACCTTTCCCCCTCTATTTAAATAATGATTTCACTGTTTAAATGTGTCTTTATTGGTTTATTTTATATTCTGTATATTACTGTCCTTCATTTGTACTTTTCTTTATGTACTGTATGTTATTTAGTTATTTAATCTTTTACTTGATTTACATTGTGATATTGTTTTTTGTTTACCTGACTGTATATGTGCATTACTCTTCTTGAATAAAGCTAAAAAAAAAAACGGGTGGATGCGGCCTGTTAGGGAAACGTAAATGACGTCAGTTCCAGACTGAATAAATCAGAAGAAGTAGGAACTAATATCTGCCTACTGTGTGTGCATACTGAATAGTAGATACTAACAGTATGCAGCATGGATAGTATGTACTGCATACTGCCTACTGAATACTGAAAGATTCAGTATTTACTTGGCAATTCGGATACGGCCACAGTTTCTTTATATTCTGTCTTTTTTCGTTTACCGCCGTACCGTTGTCATCATGCGGGGGGCGGGGCCGGCATCTTTTGGGAAAAGTACCCGGATGGGTCGCTCTCATTATTCGGATTCATCCTTGGTCTTTATAAAGGACGCGCTGAATAGCGGCTGTGAAGTTGACAGGTAAATGCTGTTGTGTTCAGTTTACTGCGTAGCAATTCTTTAATACGTGAGCAAGACAAGACAACAAAGCTAAATTTGTTCTGAGTGGAAAAAAAGAAAAGGAAACAGAAATATCTATTGTTTGTAGGCTACGTGCTTGTTTATAGCAGTCTCATTCACTGGAATTTTCTGGATTTTGTAGTCTTTGGAGGTCCCATCAGGTAAGATGAGATGCATTTTGTGTGTTAGGTGCATATATCTACAAATAAGAAAGAATTGTCCTGCGTGTTTTAGAATAAAAGAGATGCATGTTTTGCGCTTATTTGCTCATTTGGTTGTGACGCAGTTGCATGGTTTTTTTTTTTTTTTCCCCCAGCCTTTTATATAGAAATCTTGGGTGTTTTAAAGCTTAATGTATTCTTATTTTCCTTCCTGTGTTGGTGGTTTTGCACAGAGGGATATTCAGCCCTACAGTTATTTGCAGGGAGAAGGCAGTGCGTGCTGAGGAGAGAGTGTGGCGCATTTAAGCGTCACGCTGAGCAGCTGCAAAGTGTAACACAACAAGTGGTTAACGAGGCATTGTCACCAGTTATAACAAAGAAATATATATATACTGTTTGGGGGGGGATAAATAAACTTCCATGGCTGTATACGTCTTGCTACAGTTTGCTAAAGCCATGTAGGGCCTGTTTGGAATTTCACATGTAGTGGAGGCTGACAATAGTGTCAGAGACAAAGAAGGAACCAGGAGGGGTTGCTATGGCACATGATTCATACACGTGTTAATTAGACTGCTAATTAAACAGGAAGAAATCCAGAAAAATTAAGGCAAGGCTTGATTTGTTAACTGTCAGATTTTAAAAATGTGTCTTGCATGCTTTAATTGTTCTGTACATGCAATGTAATGTCATTACCGTGAGCTTTTGTATTATTGATCTCTTATTGTTTATATTACAGCTTTTGTTTGTGGGCCAGAGAAAATCATGATCCTCCTCAGTTCATCCTCCGGTAGGTTCTTGTTCCTCAATCTTGTTTTAAAATCTGGATTAATGTACCTCTAAATGGGCATGGGTGGCAGAGATTAAAGCCCAGGTCTGCTGGGATCGAATTAGGAAGGACAACAACCTTAATCTGTTTAAAAAAAAAAAATGTTTCCTTTATCTTAGAATCAGAATAAATTGTCACATCTGATATATGTTTTTTTTTTTTTTTTTTACATTTTCCAATTAGTTCACTTCAGATAACCCCCATCATAAACTGTTTCCCTTCTTTTTCATTAAGTCTTTTTAATGGTCACCGTACATAGAACCCAGCATTGCAGGGTTTTACATGACAAGTATCTTCCCATCATGCTTTGTACTTATCGTAGCGAGCAATCCAGAATTAGTGACCTTCTTGAAATTGACAGTGTTTCTGGACCTCTTTTTTTTTTAACATTGGCCCGACAATGAAGAGGTTAAAGAATCAATCTGCAACCCCGCAGACTTGTGTCTCTCAGTTATTCATTAACAGTAACAATAAAAATAACAAAAGCATCAGATCATTAACTTTGAAAACGCAGCCATGAGAATCTATGACAGAGGCAGAGGTGCTGCTTATCAACAGGCAAGGCAGGCACTAGTACTTTGGGCCCCAGGCCAGTAGGTGGCCCCCAAGGGCTGACAAACTTGAAACCACAGCAGTGGCTCCAAATGGCAATGATATTCGGAAACCTCTCTAAGGGGGCCCTATCTGACAGCACTCACTCTCATTGCGCAGCTAAGCATTATTCCTGTGAAAACCTAAGTTTGTCAATGAAAGTCACAAAGAGGAAGTATCCACCTGGGTGAGAAAAAAGAAAGCAAGACAGGGGTAAGTGGAGCGGATACTGACAAGTATAAAAGTAAATGACTGACTGACTGCTCTTTTTCATAGAGCAACATTTTTAAAGGTAAATATTTGAAGTTATTTGTGTTTTTTTATTGTTTTGATAATTACATTTTGAAAATAATACCAATGTGAAATTTGGAAAATGATTCTTTTTTACAACATAATAGTGATGAATGCTGGTTGGAGGGGCCCCCCTGTAAATTTTCGCCTTGGGCCCCAACAGATTCTAAAATCGCCATTGAAAAGGGGCCTACAGTTATCTCCAGTAATTGATGTGTTTTCCCATGAACATGTATGAGATATAATTTGAATGCCAGGTAGTGAGTAAAAAGGCATGCTGTTAAGTAAACATGTGATTGTTGGCTTGTTGCTGTGTCTGATGCGCTGTTTTCTTTCAGATGAAGAGTCTCTTGAACTCGCCTGGCTTTGGAATCACAGGAAGTTCAGGGTGAAAAAACACTTTAAGGGTTGCTATACTGCAACATTTAAAAACAAACATTTAAATTTTGCAGGTCTCTTTTCTGTGCATTCTGTCTTGGACAGTACTATGACTTGAGAGAAAGTAATGAACTCCGAGGAGAGGAGGCAGACAGAACAAAACAAACAAATACGCCTTTGTTTGGCTTCGTTAAAAAAACATCACAGCTTGGTCAGGACAGACACCAAACCTATCAAATGACTAATTGCAATTCGAGCAAACATATGGCTCAGCAAAGCCATCCCTATTGGCATTAACCGCCTATGTTTTTGGTGTTTGTATATAAAATGTGTATTGTAAAAAAAAGAGACAGATGAATTAAACGGCAAAATCTCCATTAAAGTCGGGGCTACAGTGGTATTTATAGATGTGCTATGCTAACAGGCTAATTGATCTCACGTCTGGTATGTGTCAATGCACTAGGTCCAACTCACTCTCACTTTAGCCAGTGGTGTTAGTCCCCTATGTTCATAGCTGCCCCCTCCCCCCCCCACATCAGTGTTTATTTCCCCCCCTGGCGAGATCACACCGCTAACAGTTCACAATGTATCCTTTTACACTGTATCTATTTTTGACATGTTTCTTTTGGCAAATATTTGATCATTATATAAATATAATTGTAATGCATGCTATTGTGGCCATTTTTTCACAACAGTTAAAATATGTATAATGTGTTTGTTGTGTAGACAGACATAAATTAATGCTACAAAGTAAAGTAATCTATATTTTTTTTTTTGCATGCTGAACGCTGCAAACCTTTGTTTGAATTATGAATGTACAGTATCAAAAATGCATTTTAGTGATCTGAAACTGGATGAATGTATCATAAGCTCGGCCTTGGTCCCATACGTCTTGGTAAGTGATTCTTCTTTACATAAGACGGGGGAACCAATTAGAAATGTTTTGTTTTTTTCCATTAAATAGGATAAAACAGTAGAAACAAACATTATGATATGCTACATTATTCTACTGTATGGATTCCATCTACATTGCAGTAAAATATTATTCAGTCATGACTGATAAGAATTAAGACCAATTGCATATTTTTCTCTCACGCAAAATGTGGTTTGATCCAAACTGGGATTAAAATCAGTAAACTATTCCTATTCACAAAAATGTATCAAACGGCCAACAGGTAAAGTCACCAAAACATTGTAGGTTTTTAGCCTTTAGCTTCTTAAACCACAGCATGGGATGCTTACCTAACCAACATATGTACTCCTGCTGTTGTTTGGTCTCAGGTCTCTTCCACTGCACAGGCAAGCTTTTTCTGAGTGATCAATCCACAGGACTCCAGATCAAGGAGTTTGCACGTAAAAATGCAGCCAATGCTTTGTCAATCGCCAACATGGTCATGGGCATGGCCTCAATTCTCAGCAGTCTCAACGGGTGAGTGAACACACCATTATCGGATTTTACAATCTGAAACATTAGTGTGCCTTATCTACAGCTTGGTGGCAATCAATTGAATGTGGGTTAGGGTTAGGGTTAACCTAATATGGCAGCACAGTTGTGTTGCCATGCTTGTCAGCTGTAAAAGTACACAAAATTCAGTCAGTGACACTTCCTAGTCTGCTCACTCTCATGGGCTATTCTGGGTATTCTGTCAGAAGCAGCTCGATGTGGGACCGTCAAGATAGGAGAAGCTCCAACTTGATAGGGAGCAGTAATATAAAGGCGTTGACAACACACACTTGAGGATTATTTGGACAAATAATTAGTTGCGACAAGCCTCAAACTTTCTAGTTTTATCCCTTTTCAATTGGTGGAAAATGTCATCTACCCCACCCTTCTTAATGGGTTGCTGTCTTCAAACAGCTAAACCAAACGCTGCTGTTTTTGAACAGGCACCACCATGCTGCATGTTGGCTTGTCCTGATTGGCTACCTGCTGGACTTGGCCGATGGAGCAGTTGCCAGGCGACTTGGTGCCTGCTCTGCACTGGGTAAGTGGACTGTTTTGGTCAATAGCTCTTACCAGAGATAAACATTAACAGGGTTGTTGGCAGGGCTCGCTGCATAGGTCTTTGTCTGGACTTGCTCATTTGGCAACACAAAGTCAGAAACAAATGGAACCAATGAAAGGAAACTCTGCAGCTGAAAGATGCTGGACAGTCTTACAAAGTCCCCAAAGAATGATAATACCTGTTTTATGTTATGCTATCTGAGATTAATCAAATCAGCCACAGCTTTGTTGTGTCCTCTTAAAACCAAGCAAAAGCCAGATCCACAATAGCCCTCCAGCAGCTAGGATGTTATGTTAATCATAGTCTGCATAGAAATGTATGAGAATGTTGTTTTGATCAGAATTCCAAATATTGTCATGAACTTTCTGATATTGGGTTTGAACTGGGGATGGACCCAGATAATATTATGAAAACCGTGGAACTAACTCTGCAAACAAATCACAAGAGTATTCAGACGGCAACTATAGGCTGTTTACAACATTTACAAAAGTCCACTAGTGAATATTAACAGCCACAAGTAATTACCATAGATTGTAAATATTAATGGTTACTGCAATCTGTAATCTGTTACTGCAGTAGGCTTTGGAAGCCCGAGCATGGCGGTCGCCATGCTGGAAATTCGGCCTCCTCTTTCAGTCAACCTAACGACAGGCTAACAGCTGGAGCTGAGGCAGGTTTTTAAACCTTTTGACAAGTCATTACATGGCGCCCGTCTGTCTTATCAGGTCAGCCATGTGTCGAACTATGCATAACTCATATCTTCATCAGATTCATCCCCTGTACTGTGTGCCTAAAAAGACAATACCTAATCAGACCAAAATCGTTTTTTCTACCAGGCTGTAAACATGGTAATTTCTGCTGTAAAAATGGGGCGTCTGCATGACTTCCGTGTTTCTTGGAGCCAGCGGACACTACCGTGCAGTTTTGCACGGTAGTTTGCCGTAATTACAGCCACAAGTGTTACTAGCAGCTGTCTACTTCCAGCTGCCCTTGAAGATGAGTGAGAGCTGTTGTTGAGCTACTGTTCCACTGATGCTAGCTAACCTGACCTTCAGCACATTTAAAGCTTTACAGGACAAATGAGGTCATCTCAGCTAACGTTGTGTGAATATGCTTACCGCTAACTATGATAGGGATAGCAAAGCAATATTTTACTCACCATTCATGAACCAATGGGAAAAAATAATAGTTTTAGATGTCCTTCTGCTTCCCTCCCTGATACTGACTTACACGAATCAAACCTTTTTTTGAACTCGATTTTCAAGAGTTCTAAATGTTTATTTCACAAGAATTTTTGAGACTCAACATTGATATATGCATTTTTAAGATTTCAAGCTGAATTCCTGGAGGCCTTAAAAGTCACTTACTTGGCTTATTTTTGTATCACAATCATGTAGTTTGAGGTAAATAAATAGGCACAAAGCACTGTTTAAAAGTGTTTTCTAGCAGGAAAGTTCCCTCTTCCCGCGTAGCCTAAAATAGCTCACAGGTGCATCACAATACATCACTGGCTGCACATTTCAGAGGGCTTTTGTGTCCCGGCGTGTTTTTTTCTGCATGACTTTGCAGGTGGATGTTGTTGTGCCCCCCAATGTATTTTTGTCAACTGAACAATCACTTTCTGATTAAGCAGCCTAATTCCACAGGATCATGCTCCAATTGTCTATTTTATCCCATCGCTTTAGGTTCTCTGCATATCTGAAATAGCTAAAATTGTTGACCCTGGGCTGTGGAATTCCACCTCGTTCATTTTAGCAGTGGCCTGGATCCCATCGTTCTCATGAAAACATGCTCCGTGTTCCTGGCGGATAAAGGGACATGGCAGTGGAGAATGTTGTTTATAGAATGGGCTGACACTGAAATTTCCACTTGGAGATTTTTTGCGCTTGCACAATACCCACGGTCACATGCCAGTAACACCGGCAGTGACAGTGCTGGAGATGATAACGTATCTACTCTGGCTTTGATGGAATGTAAACTCACAACAAAGGCACTGGGGGATTGAAATGATACTAATAATAGGACAGTTTGCACATTCAAGAACTGGTAGAGTCATCTGCACAGAACCAAATCACAACTAAAATGATTTCACAACAGCTTAAAGGTGTAAGGGTAAATGTAGACTGTACTCTCATTATTCAAACAGAGACTTTACTCAGTCCACCAATGAGTAAACACTTGGCAAATGTGGCAAGGAAAAACTTAAGTTTGCAGACTTTAAGGACCACTGGCAGGCCTCTATTCTGCCAACACAATGTTATAGTGGGTTAATAGGCACTATGAGCTCTGTGATGATTCACATTTTGCTTGTTCATGTTCAGGTGCAAAGCTTGATGATTTTGCTGACTTTACGACCTTCGGAATTGCCACGTCATTGCTCCTGAGGACATCCGACCTGCTCGACAACATCCTGTGCGTGTGCTATGTCCTGTCCGTGTTTGTCCGCCTCTGTTTCTTCTCAAGTGGTAAGTTCCAAAGTGAAGTGTTATTTGATGTTTGATTATGTTGTTTGACGTTTAATTCACATAAAAGTATTTCTTGATCGGTCCTTAGGAATACCATTCATGTACCGCGGCCTGCCCTGCATCTACTCCTCAGCCATCTTGTCCAGTGCCTCTCTGCTGTCAGGGGGAAACCTGGTCTTACTGCGGGTCATCGCAGTGGCCATGATTCCCTTTATGATCAGTCAGAACTTTTATCCCCATGACAGAGTGCTGGAGTCCCAGGCCTGGAAGAAAGTAGTCTACGCTGGAGGTAAAGCTATTTGAACATCCTGTTTTCATACGCATCTTTCCTGACAAGGAGTAGCGTAGCTGTCGAGAATAATAACTTAAGAAGAGAGCTGATGATTCAGTAGAAATTCTTGCCAAAGAGGTTTTTTTTTCTAAATGAGTTTTCAGATACAACATTGAGCATCTTTGGGGGGGGTAAGGGTTTTTAACTGTAAAGATAGTTTCCGTTTTACAAGTCAAGGCTTTGACTCATTTGCCAATGAAATGGAAATTGAGGGTGTTACTGTTGTTGATGGAATGCAATACATTTTAATGTAATTTGAGTCTGGCATTGCCAAACTAATTTGCAATTGCCTTTGGTCTTCGACATCCAACCTGATCCAGGTCAGGCCAGCTGTCTGAATGTGAAGGGTCTTAGTTTCTCAGAGAAATCAACTGAAGTCTCCGTAAACTGTTTCCAAACAGACAGCCATGATAGCAAGATTTCTATCAAGAGTGTAATGTTTGTTGATCAGCCTACCAATTTGGAGAAGACTGAAATTTTTCATCAACCCTTGGGAGGATTAATCTGTAAAAATAGGTATTTGTGGTGCCTTAAAAGATGAATCACCATCCGTTTGGTCATCGCCTGACTGTTCTCCATGAGTCTTCACTTATGTTGTCGTTTATGGGCCGTCCCAATCCATTGAGTGCCCTTTGAGTACTCTGTGGATTGAGACAAAGTTCCTATTCAGTTGGTCCTGATGATTTGGCGATCACCTAACTTGTCCTCTGGCACAACCAACAAGAGGACATTTCTTGGTCAGTGCCAGACTGTGGAGATATGGGATTGGCACTGGTTGCAGAATCTCATCTCGATAGCCGCTTGCATTGAGATTGCCTCCAACGATGACAAGACTTGTTTTTCCAGTGAGGGAGATTCCGCCCCACACCACCACACTGCCTCCACCAAAAGCTGTGTGTCATTGGCAGAGAAGATTTGGCAGGTTTTTCATGGGTGCAACCCACATACTCAGCTCTGCTGCTTATCCTACAAATGCATGTTCCTTACAAATGTGGCACCATTTAAAATGGAAATAAACAGGCTTTCCAGCAGTATAAGATGTATTGCCAAGAAGCATTGTTACAACAAAGAAATAATCTACCAAACACAAATTTCCTTACTTTTTGTGCAATGTTGATTTTGTTTATTAACCACTTTATGGACTGGTTCTTAGACTTTACTCAACAGAAAGATTAAGATTAAGATTGCTTTGGCTGTCACAGAAACATTCCAACATATTAAAAAGACTTGTATGTCAAACCACATTGATTGACTTAAATTAAAACAGTTGTTCCATTACCTCTATCACAGGGGCATTGGGTTCATTTTCAGTTGGTGGCCGAAAAGCCTCAGTAAATAAGCAAGCAAAGTTTATCTTCATAGCACCTTTAAGAGCAGACGTCCAAGAATTAAAAAAAAAAAAAGCAAACCAAGAGATGGCACGAGAAAAAAAAACATAAAAGCAGACAGACAGGTTCAACAAATGTAGATAAAGGCCATCATTTTAGTACAGAGCAGTTTAATGCAAACAAAAACACTTGTTGAGTAAGTCATAGTGAAAACATCACAGAGAGGTTTGTTGATTACAGGTGTTATTTTTCAGGGCTTTCACACTTCTTTTTTTTCTTCTTGTGTTTCCAGGTGTCATCATGGTGTTCTGCTCTTCCTTCCCCCCTGCGTGTGTGTACTACCTGCTGTGGTCTGTCTCTTACATCTTGTTCCCGACATCCATTTGGAACAGAAAAGTGTAGAAAGGGGGTGTGAGCTTTGTCTGAAACACCCTGAAAAGGTTAACTCTTGGGCCCATCGTGGGTAAATGGAGGCTTCAGACGGTAGCTGCTCTCTTCTGCTTTGGAGGATCCAAGCTAAAACACTGGTGAACATTTGCTCCCAGAAACCCAGACAGAAGAGTGAGGATTGAGAGGAGCATTTTAATGTTGCTGTTTAGGATTGTCCTCCATACAAGTCTGTTTTGCATTTTCACTGAATCAAGGGCTTGGATGGCTTGTTCTAAACACTGAATTTTCATCAAATCTCCTTTCTTAAATATTAATCCAATCTTAAAACAATATCCGGGGGCATCAAATTCTCATCGCATAATATCAAAAAAAGATTATTTCATAGGAAATAACAGCTTGGATTTGTCATTGTTTCGAATTTTTTTCTTTTTTTAAAATCATACAGGAAATGACCACTGTCATTTAAAGTTCTGTTTGAGTCATACGTTCACTTTAAATGATGACTTTCAAACAGGATTTTAAAGCAGCTTCTTCAACATAAGTCCAATGTCATTTCTTGATAGTCACTAACACAACTCTACAACCAGTTTTGTGTAAAACTAACATGTCCCAACATTTAGGTCAGGATGCCAGCTCCCTCCAAACCCCACTTTTTGCTGGAGCTTTTCTTTAAAGCAAATTAAAGCAGGAAAAATCCAAACGTGATTCATCAAATAAAGACTGCTATTGTTGGATCATCAATTTGAATGTAGCCTAAATAAGCTCAATAAGAACATAAACTTAGCCACTTCTGGCTTCTGTGAATAAGGGACTTTTAATTTGTTTAGCTTTATAGACTGATAGCCTTTTAACAAGATGTGAAAAAAAGAAAAAAAAATTGTGATAGAGTTTCATATATCTTTTATTTTTTATTCAGTCATGCTATGAGTTTGTCCCTGTTTTAAGAGGCATTGCAGTTCAAATAGTAGGACAACACTGGAATACCACCCTATCTCGTAATCCTCTCACTTGTCTGCAGTAGTTGACATCAGTGACTAAGGTGGACTCAGATGCAACAGGATGTTTCAATTCCTCAATACTCTGCAGCAGTATTTTCATTTGTTTGCTTTGATTTTTGTGTAATTGACCTTTTGATAAGAGCACATCCCGAGCTGCAAAGCTTGCATTTACTGCCACCTAGTGATTAAACATTACACATAGCTGCAGCACACGTGTTGTATTGTAGTTTATGTTGGCTGTGTTCAGAAATGCGCCACTATTAGAAGTAGTGTTGAAACTTAAAAAAGGACAAGACAGGAGAGGATAAAAGTGTGTTTGCACTTCACTATGGCCAGTATTCACTTTTATTTTGTAGACAAGCACTTTTATCAAGAACACCTTTGTGGCATCACTCGTCTCTTGTGTGAACGTACATATTTTATAATACGGATTTGAAGCCTCTATAAGCAATAACACAAAGTGTTAGAAGCGTATGAGGCTCCCTTAAAGAACTATGATAGAGCAGATATTCATAGATGATCAAAAAATTAGATAATCCTTAATAGTTCTGATAGAAACTCAAACCACAGTTAAAACAAATGTATTGAACTTTTTAGAAACGGTTGTTAAATAAATCTGCAGCACTGAAAATACATGTTCTTAGTCCATTGAAAAGTGCATCAAGCTTTCCTGTGTGGGTGTTTTGGTTTTCAGAGTCACAGTAATGGATGCATGCCAACAGCTTTACAGATACTTACACTGTACTTTGCAAGGATGAAAGTCTGAAGATATCAATGAATAAAAAGATCTGTGTTAATAAGTCTGTTCCTTTTTGACAATAAATAA
Organism: Labrus bergylta; assembly: GCF_963930695.1. NCBI lineage: Eukaryota > Metazoa > Chordata > Actinopteri > Labriformes > Labridae > Labrus > Labrus bergylta. The sequence goes on from NC_089206.1 coordinate 5,910,146, forward strand.
GTGATTATTAAATGACTCTCTTTCTCTTTGATTATTATATGATCCACCTTTGACCCTAAACTTGTCCAATGTTACACATTCTAAAAGTATCCAGCAGGTGTTAACCTACATTGCAATCAGAGATAAACACACTTAAGAAGTTAATCTGTCTTGGTAGTATTTGGCAGCCCTGCCTTCCTGTTATACTCGGGTATGTCTATTACCTCAAAAACACAAATGTCTTTGGTAGCAGCTAGATGCAGAGAGGAATCCAACAGCTTTATGACTGCAGAGAAAGGAGGGCGGTCTTTGAAGCACCACATCCAACAGTACTTCATCAGATCATATCTAAAAGCACACAAAAAGAATTCAAAACACATTAATAAATAAATAAATAAACAGGTTGACAGTTGTAACTTTCTCAGCGTATGAGCCAGATTAAAGATGGGCATACCCTCTTCAATGTTTGGGCCGTTACATTTGAAGCTACAGCAAGTAGCTAGTAAGCTAGTTAGCTTACACACCGACTTAAAAAAGCAGAGGAAAAAGGATGATGAAGGTAACAACAGGTGTTGGAAGGGACATTTGAAGTATTTACACAAAGGTTTTGGTAAATAAATTATAAGTTATCTTTATAAAAGGCTTTAAAGTGGATATATGCTAAAACTCAGTTTCTGTCTGTCTCCTGTTCTTCATGTTAAATACAACACCTGTGTTGACTGAAATAAATCTAAAAAAAACAATTTTCTCCCCCTTTGATACTGTTGACCTTATAAATCTCGGGGTAGCTGGTTAGCTTTAGCTTCATCTGACTGCATATGAATGGTGTGAACACATGGACTTAATGCCCTGCAGGCCTCAATCCAGAAGGTGCAATGTAGCCTACTATGCTGCGTGAGAAACCACTGCAATGCTTTATCAAAAGTGTTTTTTTATTTCAGACTCTTGGGATGTGTTTTTTGCTTTCGGGATTAATCTCGCAGCCCTACTGCCTTGCTATGTGTCCCTCTTTCTTACAAGTGTACTCACAAAGGTCCTCCACAGCTCACTGGTCTCTTCATTCGATAAGACCCCTGCAGTTTTGGAAGCACAGACAGAGGATCCAGCTCAGGGTATGGAGGAGAACCTGGGATAGAAACAACAACGTTTTGAATGTTACACAGGACTCTAAATTGTAACATGTACTGCAGAAACATGTTCATTTACTGATGTTTTAAAATGTTTGATCATGTTTTATTGAACATGCAGATTTACCTAAGGTAAGTAGTTCATACAGTAAGATTCCAAATGACCACCTATGGGGGAAAGGACAATGTGACCCATTTTGAATAACGTTTGTAAAATGCATTAGTCACGCAAAAGCTAAAAGAGATGACATTGTTGACAAAGCAACATTTTCTAGTTCTGTCAGCTTTTCATTTTCTCAGACATAACTCTGCCCTTACACGTCGCCCCTGTCAATGCTGAGCTGCATCGCGAGCCTCTCCGGAGCCTGCCATTTGAGAGGCACCTCTGCTGCCCTCTGCCTAAATGCTGCTGGATCCATTCTACGTCCTTCAAATGCCACCCCGAGCCCAGACACCCGAGCGGAGAGGCCCGGGCCAATTAAGATGTTCCTGGCAGCAACATCGCCGTGCACCAGCCTGTGCTCCGACATCAGGTAATCCTGAGGGAGGGAGGAGCCAATTACAGCCAAACAAATCAATCTGTGGCTGAAATTCTCATTCAAATTCAAGGGACGCCACACCTTTTCCCCCAAAGTACACAAGATGTTGTACACAGAAAGACATCTCTTGATTAACATAGCATCAAGAATGAAGTCATTTACATTTGTTTGTGTTTTGGGAATTATTCCTCAAGGAAAAAAATGACTTACCAGACCAGCTGCAACCTGCTTTGCCACAAGATACACCGACCTCTCAGAGAAGTTCAAAAATGGATCCTCACTGTTTGAACCCCTCTAGAGGGAAGAACAATACCTTGTTAATGCACTACATTTAGCACCTTTACTCATCAAACACATGTTAGAATTCAAGCAAAATGTATAAAAAAAACATTACATTTCTGAGTGACCAGAGGAAGTGAAGGAGGTTTCCTGGGCTGTATGCCTCTAAGACGAGACACACTGGCAGACATTTGGTCTGACAGTACAGCAACTGCACCACGTTTTCATGTTTACACACTGTGGCGTGGAAGAGGACCCACTCCAGCTCCTTCCCTTCAGGCTGGTTGGATTCGTCTGTGTGGTGTTAACAGAGGGTTAGAACAGACCTGTACAGTTGGTGGACTGGCTCGCTCTTAAAAACTTCAGTCCAGCTCTTAAAAGACTTCAATCTGGCTCTTAAAAGACTTTGTTCTGGCTCTTAAAAGACTTTGTTCTGGCTCTTAAAAGACTTCAGTCCATCTCTTAAAAGACTTCAGTCCGTCTCTCAAAAGACTTCAGTCCATCTCTTAAAAGACTTCAGTCCGGCTCTCAAAAGACTTCAGTCCGGCTCTCAAAAGATTTCAGTCCGGCTCTTAAAAGACTTCAGTCCGGCTCTTAAAAGACTTCAGTCCGTCTCTATAAGGCTTCAGTCGTCTCTTAAAAGACTTCAGTCCATCTCTTAAAAGACTTCAGTCCGTCTCTTAAAAGACATCATTCTGGCTCTCAAAAGACTTCAGTCCATCTCTTAAAAGACTTCAGTCCGTCTCTTAAAAGACTTCAGTCCGTCTCTTAAAAGACTTCAGTCTGGCTCTCAAAAGATTTCAGTCCGTCTCTTAAAAGACTTCAGTCGTCTCTTAAAAGACTTCAGTCCATCTCTTAAAAGACTTCAATCTGGCTCTCAAAAGACTTCAGTCCGTCTCTTAAAAGACTTCAGTCCGTCTCTTAAAAGACTTCAGTCCATCTCTTAAAAGACTTCAATCTGGCTCTTAAAAGACTTCAGTCCGTCTCTTAAAAGACTTCAGTCCGTCTCTTAAAAGACTTCAGTCTGGCTCTCAAAAGACTTCAGTCCGTCTCTTAAAAGACTTCAGTCCGTCTCTTAAAAGACTTCAGTCCATCTCTTAAAAGACTTCAATCTGGCTCTTAAAAGACTTCAGTCCGGCTCTTAAAAGACTTCAGTCCGGCTCTCAAAAGACTTCAGTCCGTCTCTTAAAAGACTTCAGTCGTCTCTTAAAAGACTTCAGTCCATCTCTTAAAAGACTTCAATCTGGCTCTCAAAAGACTTCAGTCCGTCTCTTAAAAGACTTCAGTCGTCTCTTAAAAGACTTCAGTCCATCTCTTAAAAGACTTCAATCTGGCTCTCAAAAGACTTCAGTCCGTCTCTTAAAAGACTTCAGTCCATCTCTTAAAAGACTTCAATCTGGCTCTTAAAAGACTTCAGTCCGTCTCTTAAAAGACTTCAGTCCGTCTCTTAAAAGACTTCAGTCCGGCTCTCAAAAGACTTCATTCTGGCTCTCAAAAGACTTCGTTCTGGCTCTTAAAAGACTTCAGTCTGGCTCTTAAAAGACTTCAGTCTGGCTCTTAAAAGACTTCAGTCTGGCTCTTAAAAGACTTCAGTCCGTCTCTTAAAAGACTTCAGTCCGTCTCTTAAAAGACTTCAGTCCGTCTCTTAAAAGACATCGTTCTGGCTCAGAAAAGACTTCAGTCTTGCTCTTAAAAGACTTCAGTCCATCTCTTAAAAGACTTCAATCCGTCTCTTAAAAGACATCATTCTGGCTCTCAAAAGACTTCAGTCCATCTCTTAAAAGACTTCGGTCTTGCACCCAATGTTCAGAGACAATAGTCCTTGTTGCATATTCGTGATAGTGTCTTGTAAGCCTGTTTGTTGAATGTGGCCCTTCAAAACTGTAGGCCTATGTTAAAATGAAAACAAATAGAGAAATTAAGAAATGTATGTATTTACAGTCTCTTCATGTCTCTCTTGCCTCTCTCTCTCTCTCTCTCTCCTTGAAAACACTTATGAACCCTTAACATCAAACTTCCTCATCCTGGTCTTAATGTGAAACATGTATGAAGTATACCTTGCAGGGACTTCACCACCACAGCACAAGAGGCTCCATCACTCCTCTTCAGCAGACCTTTACAAATGGGGCCGAGGCGGCCTGTCTGCCAAAACTCCAGTCCCTCGAGAACACACTCCTCGGGGATTTCCCAGGGCGACAAAGCTGCCTGGACTTTTGGAGTGCTTACAGAAGATGCAGTCAGGGACACACTCTGCTGGCCTGCGAAACAAACACACAAGAAATTATGCAGTTTTGTGAGCTAGAGATGAATAAATAACACATGTTCATATTCACATTTTTTTGTCATTCTTATCTGACGTACAGTTATTGCAATGCATACCGTTTGTGAAATTCACTAAGTTGCTTTGTCTTCTTTGTTTGCTCTTGTGCAGACTGCAGAAAATCAGAACCACCACTAAAACTGTGCTCAGAGTCAACAGACAGGGGATGATAATTACAGCAAGAGGACCTGACGCCTCCTCAGCTAAACAAGAAGTGAAAGAACAAGTCAATTCACATTCATTCATAAAGCACATTTAAAAACAGCAGCAGCTGAACAAAGTGCTGTACATCGAATAAAAGAAACAATACACAAGAGTCACAACAGCTATGAGAATACAGAGAGAAAAAACAAAGAAGACAAAAAGAAAAACCTGAGAGTAATCGCCTCTGCAGGACCAGAGGAGTCACATGCTAACATATTAACAGAGTCAACAGAGGGTCAGACCTGGCAGTTTATGAAGTATAAAACTGAAGATCAGCAATAACTTCAATTTTGCAATGCAATAAATGTCATGTATGCAACTTACTGCACATTGAGTGATAGGTATTGTTGCTACATCCATGAGGAGCAGCTGACATTTCTCACACATGAGGAGGGATGTCAGATCATGTCAACAGATGAGATGCTCAAGTCGGTGACATATAACTCTGTGTAGAGACGAAATATGGTGAAACTGAAAACTGAAAAATCAGGCAAAAAAAGAAAAACATAAAAATGTTCTGAAATAGAAAAAAAAAAGTTAAACAAGTCTGTTATTATCAGCAGTTTTTAGAAAATGTCCTCAACTCTGACTGCCTGCGAGGGCGCTGACCGAAGAGCCGCGCAAGAAGGTTGACTGAATGTTAATCATTAACAAATCACCAGAAATGGTCTCCATAACAGATGTCACACTCACACCCACCACTGCCTCAACACTGGAATAATATGGCCATTATGTTAAAGGGAATCTGTTTGTTTTTGGGTCGTTTATTGGAAATCTGCCAGCAGGTGATCATAGGATTAACAGTTTCACAATGATGTGTTAGGACTTAGAGAAGAATGCACGTGGTGAAAATAAAACTACTGAAATTTGGTAAAATGAATGAAGATACTAAATGAAAATGTGTGCAAAAGGTTTGGATCTGGAAGGTTTTTGGAGTCTTGTTGTTTCTAATTCATTAAACTTCTGTATATGTTTGTGCTCTAAGTCAGTGATTCCCAAAGTGGGGGTCGAGACACCCTGGGGGGTCTCAAGACACTGAGAGGAGGGTCATGAGATTTCTTCCAAAAACATATACAAATATTCTTATTTTATCTATTATTGGGAAAATAAATACAACAAAAAAGTAGCTCAAGAGATCACATGTTTTCGGCTTCTAGCGTTTCTTTAACTAAATTACAAAAATAGTGTAACGATGTTTGGGCTATTGTGTGGCGCTCTAATGCCAGTGCATACAACGTTAAATATTTAACTACCTTCAGGGACAATGGGGGTCCACAGTCTCTAGCACTGTTTTATTGTGGGTTATGGGCTGAAAAGTGTGTGAATCTCTGCTCTCAGTGAATGACAGGAAATAAAATCAAAAGGCAGACATCTGTCTTTCAATTACGTGTGCACATATATTCCATTAAAAAAACCTGTATGAATACATGTATTCATACAGGGTGCACTGATGGTGCTTGGTAACAGGTGGTGCTAAACTCTGAGTGTAACAACCACAAGAGGGCGCTATTGTGCAAGAAATCGCCAGGAGCAAGTCGCCTTCCCTTGAGCTCTGCGTGTAGTCCTCCAAGTACTTTTGTAGGAGCTAGAACAACAACAAAAAAGATAAATTAAAAAAAGAAGTTGCTCATCTCTGTAGACAGAATAACCACAAACTTTACGCAAACTGTAGGTGGACTGTTATGAACTTTGTATAAAACATTTTGAGTCCCACTGTGTTCCGGAACTCCGCCTTATTAAACACACCATGGAAACAAAACCCAGCGCTTCCCAAGCACAAGAAGACCCGCCTCTTGAGAGCCACTATTGGCTCATTGTAGAGACTTTTATGACCGGCCTCCAGTCTCTGATTGGCCGCACACCTCTTCAATCAGGAAAGCAACACGGAAAAAGATTTGAAAAAAAAAAAAAAAAAAAAGTTCTGGAGTGAAGCCTAATCGGATCACGTCTGTTTCATGCTGCTGTGTAGGTTTTGAGCAGAAATAAAAAAAAATCCCCGCCGTGCACTCTGGAGAAGCAAAGGGAGAGGGCGTGACGGAGAAACAGACGCCGTGCTTCAGCTCGGAGTGGAAAGGATCAGATAACAACCCGGTTCAGAGGAGGGACAGGTAGGCTATGTTTTTCCGTCTCCAAGGACTGCCTTTGCTGATGTCAACACTTAGGGAGGAGGGTACGAGACGAGGACAGGTGCGCAGAGGAAAGTTGCCTCTTCGGAAAGGTTTGGATGAAGAGCGGAGGGATACCAAACAGCTGGCTAATCTTTTTTTTTTCTCCCCCCCAGTTGGAAATCAGTTTTTTGAAGTTTCTTGCCTTAGTCTGAACTCTTTTTTTCTTGGGCAGTGTTATCCGATTTGCTCGGAAGTCTTAAGAGGAATATTTTCTCCGCGCTCTTGTGGTGCGTAAAAACTGTGTGGAGGCTCACAGAATCCGTCCTGCTCTGTTGTATCGGGGCTTTTTTTTTTTTTTGACGGTTTGAAGGACGCTGCTGCTGCTGCTGCTTCTTCTTGTGCTGCTTCTTAAGTCCTTGCTGCTGTGAACTGGGGTGTGGGATCCAGACGCCCCAGCATCAGAAGCAGCACTCTCCGCTTCAATGCGACACTGACGCAGCTGATCTCGCATCCCGGTCACAGGCAGGTGATGCTCGAGTAAATCAATGGAAGGATCGATCCTAAACTGAAGGAGTTAAATCTAATAGAAGATATTTTTGAGAAGTATTATGGAATACAACACCACAAATCTGCCTCAACTTCTGTAAACCTGCTATGATTTCCCCGTGCGTCACTGCGTCTTAGGATCAGAAGCAGTGTTGACGGTCAATCGTTTCTTGGACTTCCATTTTTTTTTTTTTTTTTGAGGTTTACAAGATCAACCAACAATGTCCAAGACCCTCAAGAAGAAGAAACACTGGTCCGCCAAAGTCCAGGAGTGCACCGTGTCGTGGGGGGGCTCCGGGGAGCTGATCACGGTGGTGGAGGTGAGAGGCGGCGCCGAGCTGGGAGAGTTCCCGCACCTCGGACACATAGTTTCGGAGGCGCTGGTTTGTCACGTCGGGAGGTTTCCCTTCAGCGGGGACGTGCTGCTGGAGGTGAATGGCACTCCGGTGAGCGGACTCACCAACCGGGACACGCTGGCTGTGGTCCGGCACTTTCGGGAGCCCATCCGCCTGAAGACTGTGAAGCCAGGTGTGTACCCTCATAACACCTCCAACTCTGCACCCCACACCACATTCACAACCAAAGCTGTCATGTGTGTAAAGTGCTCTAAAAGCTCACGATTAAGATGCTTGGGACAGGTGTGACTGGTAAGAGGAGCTTGAGGGTGCAGCCTCACAGCTGAGCCCCATGTGTGCCTGTAGGGCAATGTGATGACAGATCAGATGTGTTGTGTGTGCAGTTTTTATTCATATTTAGAAGCCACTCAGTTCATCAGTTTAGTGTTTTCATCTCCAAAGTGTCTCTCTTTGCTTTCCTCCTTCTTATTCCTACATGTGCACACAGAACATTTGCTCCTTTGCTGCAGCAGTGTAAATGCTGCCAAACAACATAACTGAGATACCGACTGTGCTTAAGAATGTTTGTTCTTAGTGCCCATGAGTGCAGAAGCACTGCACTACTAAGCTTGCAGGTCTTTGTCCAAACTTATTTTGTAACCTTGTCATCCATGCACAAGTGTTTTCTGTACGATCATGGGTTTTAAAATTAAGACATTCATAAAGGCGCACACACACTTCTGTGTATTCTGTCAGTACACTAAGCTCAAAGTGTGTTGACTGGATTTATGTCAGTAATTACCTGACCTACTGGCAATTAGTTTGTGCTACTTTATGGCACACATTCATGCCTACTGAGTGTGTTAAATGTGCTCTAAACATATTGTCAGACTCTGTGTGTGTGTGGTGTGTGTGTGGTGTGTGGTGTGTGTGTGTGATAGAGGCCGTGCTGGCTGTAGTGCTCGGCAAACACTTAGCAGGGATTTATTAATGGCTGCCTCGTCGGCTTAGGCGGTGTCAGTCTGCTTGCTGCAGTTGAGGTGAGTCCAAGAAGTCTAATTGAATCAATCAGGTCCATTTCATCAAATCCCAGAGATTGCTGCGCCCGCCTGGTGACACCATGACCACCATGACTGTCACGACTTTTGCTTCACGTTTGCCTGCATATTAGGGATGTAGCCAAAAGTAGTGTTGCAATAAATCTAAAATGTGCTTATTATTCTAATAGATACAACGACCTGCTCACAGTTATTTTGCTTTTCACATAAAAATCTACCAAAGATATCAATAATTTGACACAAAATAATAACTTATGTATGATTATATTGATTGCATTTTTAAAAATTCTGCTTAGGAAGCTTTCACTTTTGCGTTTTAAACCACGGTTTAAATGTTAAGATTTGTGGTAGTGGTTATTTTTTGTATAACCTGTAAGCACCTGACAGTTTGATAAAAGTTTTGTGATTACATTGACGTTATTGACACCTCACCTCTAATCTTCTTTGAGACAGGGCGACGTTAACAGTAGGCCGGTAAGATATGAGGAGGATAAATATGAGATGTGTGATAACATTCTTCAATATTGAGATAACGACATTGTGATAAATAAGCAAACTTTGCATAAGCATAAAAAAATAAACTTTGCTTTAACTCACAGTTTCTATGACCGTCTGGTCCAAACAAATAAAAACCATTCTGGGCCGCAATTGAAACTTAGAAGGAGGACATACTGGCTGCTGCGTTGTTGTCAGAGGAGCCAGCACTACAAACACAGCATGTTTCTTTAACGTCTGATGAAGTTAGGTACGTTTGTGATTTAATTCAGTAGATTTTTTTACATATTGGTCCTTTAAATTAAGTTATATTTCCTTACCAACATTACGTTTCACAATTTATTGCAGCCTTCATCACATTGTTGATAAAAATTTGTTATAGTGTCGGTGTTAATCCAGTGAATTACTTTTCTTTAATGCATCACATAAGTACTTATATTAGCACTTCAAACACACCAGAGCAGCGACACTTAAGTTTCTTATGCTGTTTGTACTTAAGGATAAGGTTGGCTTAAAGTGCTTTATCTCATCTCCACAACACTCACAAGTTCTCGTAACATATCCTGCTGACCTTGTGTTGTGTAATGTTAGTTTAAGTGATACTGGAGCTCCACTTTAATGTGTGCAGGCTGCTTAGCTTAGCACACAGTGAGACCTCCCCTAGTTGTTCCCCTATGGGGCCTCACTGTGTGTTTGTGTATCTGTCCCCCCCAACCCCATGATTAATTCATGCTCCATCTATCATTGATGGCTGCTGCTTGCCTGAGGTGGGCTGACGGGCAAGATCGGATGTTAGCCGACATGGTGTGGTTGTAAACTTTTAGTTGGGAGTGAGGATGAAGGTGGAAGTTTTGAGTTAATTTGAGTGGATTGTGTTGAAAGAATACTTTTTGAAACAAAAAATCCAACCGCTTAAAAGCCAAGACTTTACGTTATTTCATTGTCTCCTTTTGGATATTCCCACTCGCCCTCCCTCCCTCCTCGCTGCCCAGTTTGTCTTTATCTTCCCCTTACAGCCGGTTAATGCCTCATCATCACATTTTGCCTTTCCCCCTCGTCTATAGTGTCTCCTTTCCTTTTTATTTGACTTATTTCATTCTTACTTTTCCTCCGTCCCCCCACTCCATCACTAGATTACTATGTATAAATATTGCACCATCTTTCCTCAGAATCCTACTCCCTTTAGTGATTCATTCCCACGCAAATTGCATTTACCTGACCTGGCAATCACAGCTGCTGCTTCTGAATCAAACATGAGTCCGCCCCGCTCACTACACTACAGTCAAGACTTCTGGATGCTTCCTCTGCCCCACATTCAGGACAGAAAACACAAGTTTTTCCTCAAGTGGTCCTCTGGCTCGGGACCAGCCGATGCACTCAGTATGCACCTCCGATCCTTAGAGAGCACCGTGGCTAGAAGCGGTAACCTTAAGGGGGACCATTGAGAGTCGAGGCGTATACAGATCCTAGAGACTTGTTGAGTAGGCAGCTCATTGATTGATGCTGTAAACAGACTCGGATCTGCTTGTTTTTTGCCTCAGAGAGCCTAATAGATGAAGCATTTAGCTCTCACGTCCCCGAGCACCCTTGAAACACAAATCAGGTCTTTAATGGAAGCTGTGAAAAGAGTTCTCAAAACTCTTTTTTTCTTCTCAGGGAGATAAATGATGATAATGATCGTCTAAGATGACCATGGTAAATATTTTACAGTGCTGCTCTGGAGATTATATCTGAGCAAAGTGGATGAATAAATGTCTGAGGGCAAGGTCGAGTTGGTCTTATCACAGGTCAAAATGTAAACTGTAGGGTTAAGTGTGCGTATGTAGTTGTCAAAAAAAGTTTTATGATTTCTTATGGACTTCATTGTAAAACTAGCATTAAAAAATTCTGTATTTGATCATGCCTTCAAACCCCTCTATTTCAGCCCTGCTCAGAACAGGCTGTTTCTGTGTCTGTAGCTTTAAATGTAAATGAGCTGTGTCTGACCACGCCCCCTCTCTGGAAGGGCTTGGGTGGCTCGTCCTTTCTTGCACCATTTCCTATTGTTTAAGGTGAGAAGGCCGACTCAGAAGGCAGAACAAACACCTAGCTGTGGGAGTGTCACCCAACTGGGGGAGGAGTTACTGCCTTTTGTGATGTCATAAAGAGAAAATCTCCAAACGGCCTGTTTGAGCACAAATTTTCTGAAATGTGCAGCAGGAAAAAGACAGAGGATGGACTTTACTCATAATTGGGGGGTTTGCAGACAGACTAGAGACACATATTCATGTTTGAAAAACATGGTAATGTGTATTTAGCATAATATGTGACCTTTAATGTAAAGGCATTTGAAACTTGCTATTTTACATTATCTGCAGTGGAAACAGAAAAACTGGATTATACTAAGGTGTCAAAATGTTCAATACTTTTAAAACAAGTGGTAAAGAAATGTTTCTGAGGATACAATCTCTGTTATTTAAATGATCAATGGACAGGTGCTTAGGAGGAACTAATCCATCAAAAATTGCAGTAGCAGTTTTTGTTATCATTTTGGTGTTGGACAGAGATACTGTATATAGATACCCCAAGTACCTGAGTTACCTTCCTTGGGGCTTAATATGAAAGAAACACTAAATTATGTAGAATTCTCCAGCAGATTTCAGTCCTTGAAAGAGTCCAGAAAATTATCCCGAGGACAAAAGAGGCCATAAGGAATCCAGGTAACAATAAGCTTGAATAATTGAGTGGGTGTTTGTATTCCACCTGTTTGGCTTTCTTCGGCAGAGACATTCTCAAAGGAGCCTCCTCTCTCCCTGCTCGATCGTCTTACACTCGCACACACAACCAACCTGTGATGTTCAGTGTGTCTCTGGAGTTCCTCTGTTATGAAGTGTTTCTAATTTACCTTCTTGATGTACCTACTTTCCCTCCAACCTTTCTCTGTCTGCTGCTGCATTGTTTGGTTATTTACAATGCGGTTTACAATTTCCCATAATGCAACTTGACAGCCACCTGAGAATGCGGAGGAACCTGTTGCATCCAATAGTGTTTTACACATGTTGCTGGATGGAGCAGTTTCAGAAAGTGAGAGTTTGCACCACCCCGCATTCAAATTGAATATATCTTCTTGTGTTGTAGGACTTCAACAAATGAATATGAGAAAACCCTTGATGCCTAGTAGTCTATGGTCCACATCAACACACTCAGACGTTATGCAAAAAACAATCCAAGGGGGCTCGGAGGAGAAACTCTAAACTCTAAAAACTAAAAGTCTAAATATAAAGTGTGCCAAGATACGTGCCATCATTACCCAGCCGCCACCCTCACACACACTGCACCCAACCTGATGTAACTGAAAATTCACCCGTATGTAAATCGTGTATTACAAGCAGCCACTTCACTGCTCAAAATGTGATGGGATACATAGCATGCAGACCAGAGCTCGTTTGATTGAAAAGACTCTTCAAATTAAGACAAGTGAAAAATCCTGCAAAAACAAAATGTCACCAATTATTTGTTATGCTACCACTGGGTGGATTGCGATTTAGGAAAAAAAAAAGTCTTGTGCTTATTTATGACTTCTTTTCCTCCAAAATGGCAATCTTAGTTTCTTTTTAAGTGACACTATCGCAGCTGTTGTAACTTTTAAGTGTAACATTTCATATGCCTGCCATCAGCAGAGCAGCAGAGCAGTAGGCTCCCAGTCTTGTGTTAATGTGGTTTCCCCCTACGGTGCAGTCAGTGCCTCTATGACTAAGCTGCTCTAAAAAACCAGCTGAGAGCAGCTGTCAGGATCTCTCAGGTTCTGACGCGCCTTTCCCCAAACGGTAAATGTAACTTCTGTTCCGCTCACTGGCTTTGTCATTTCTGCGTCTACTGAGAGGCGCAGGTTTGTCTCCGAATTTATCTGTGAAGTAGGTGAAAGTTTCCTCGCCAGGCACCGGAGAGCAACCCTTTCATTATGCTCTGAGAGAGTGCTAGAAACCCTAAAGAAGCAACATTTTTCGATGGCATTTCTTACAAGAAACCGCTCCAAATTATCTACAATCTTGGGATCTTGAGATTAAAATAATCTTGAAACCTGTTCCTCTTCATGCTCCTTATTTAGCTCTACACATAAATTAGATTCAGTATTCAAAGTGTGAACAGCTTTTCCGTGCACCTTTCTCTCTCTGATCTCTCTGCTGCCTCTGCGGGTTTATTAGAGTACATGCACACCTCAGCTGTACACCTGATGTGACATCCAGCCATCGAACCCTGCTACTACTGGCTGCTTTCCCACCTCATTCCCAAAACCTGTCACACTTCTCCGCCCTCCATCCCCGCCAGCCCGTCGGCAGCGAGGGACGGCAGTGCAGGCGGACGAGCATACTGAGGGCCCCAGATGCCAATACTGCTCTGAATACGAAAGCATTGCCTCTTCCACTCTTTACCTCTGTGGAGCAGCCTTTCCCCCCTCTGCAACTGGGAGCCATGTACCGCCTCCCAATCTCCCAAATTGAAGCGCCTCCATGTGACAGCGTTTTTTTTACCTCCCTCTCTGCCTGTCTTGCATTTCTTTCTTCCTTCTCCTGCAGTGCATAAGAAAGAAAGTCCCCTGTGAGAGGGGAGAATTAATGAAGGAAAAAGTGAATGAAAGTTTGCTCAATATGATTGCACACTTTTATTGTCTTGGAACTCGATTCCGCCCCAGATGTTTCTTGACACGGACATCCTTCCTGCTACCTTGCAACCATTCCGCTGCATTGCAGAACTAACGTGCCAGCGACAAAGATAGCGCTCTGGAATGAGCCATACCTCTCACTGCCAGGCACCATGACTTGGCAGGCATGTTTTTAAAGGCAGTGAAGATGAGTGCCTGCTGATTCACCAAGACTGCCTCCCGCTGAATGGCCGTGCTGCATTGTCAGCAGCAGCAGCAGCCGCCGTGTTTCCAGGTTTCTGTTTGTGGGAAGGGATGGTGTTCTTCAGAGATATGCACACACAAACACAATGTGATTCCTCAGTGATTCATCGGCCTGACTCCTAATTGGTCCCCTTCCAACAGGAAGCAATTCCCTGCAGCTGTTTATCCCTCACGAGATAAGCCGAGTTGTGCCTCTTAACAGTGAATATACATAACAGAGACCAGAGCATGGCAGGTCCTGAATCACCAGGAACAATAACATCATGATGCACAACATGAATACAGGTCATCTTGGGGGGTCTACTAGGGGGTCTGGCTGCCCCTAGTATTTTTTTCTGCAGCAATTCCCAGTGGGCTGATGTGAGAACGCTGCAGGATATTCTCCGGAGAATTCACCTCGGGCCAATAGGAGGGAAGTGACGTTTCTATACTGTTACTTCTGCATGATGCATAAAACTCAGAAGACTGGCCCCCCCCTCCCGTCTGACAGGGATAGTCTCGAGCTGTGAGGAGCATATTTGAACAGCCAGGTAAACTTTTCCAGGTATTTTAAGGAGTTTATTTGTGAAAATGGCTTGAGGGTATTTTTGTGACAATACTTGTCTTGTTAATTAAAGTGGAGAGAAAGTAAAAAGGAGTGACAGTCTATGCACCACTTTAAAACTTTACATTTTTTTAAATGTGAGGGATTTCTTTCCCCATTTAAAAAAAAAAAAAAAAAAAATACAGGGTAGAAATGCAAAACTTTCCATTACTGCCTGAAGCTGACATAGATGTGCAGCGTAAATGGCCCAGTGATGGTCAGGCACTTTTCACGTTTCTATACTGTTGTCCCCCCACCCCCCCCATAGACAGTATAAAAAACATGGACGTAGTCTCACTGACCTCACCCATTGTTTTCTGACGAAGCATTTTGAGGCCAAATGATGGCGGTTGCCATGTGGAAATTGTATCTTATCTAACATTCGATCAATCAAGAAACAGGCAAAAGGTTGAGCTGAAGCAGGCATTAAGCCTTTATGGCAAACAGCTTCTATGCATCCATTCATCAGTCAAATAAGCCACGCTCTTATTCGCCAATGTATGCATAACTCTTAGCCCAAACCAGGCTGTAAAAATGTTTATTTATGCCGTAAAAATAACTGTATTAGTTTTAATATGAGACCTAATGGGGATTCCTCTGCTTTTACAGCCAGACACTCAAAGAGCTACAGTATTTGCAGATCTGCATAGGTTTCATTTTTTAGCATCCGGTTGCAGTTGCTGCTTGGATTTTCCCCCTCATGTCCTTTACCGTGCCAAATTCTTGATAAGGATTGTTTGTTCCCCCTGATAAAGACAAACACTCGCTGCATTGACCTGATGAGTGATTATGATGAGGGCGTGCTTTTAGGCAGAAATGCACCATCGTCAGAATCTGCTAATGAGTTGAAGAGCAGATTGACAAAGTGTCAATGGACTATCCGGATGTTCCTTTTGTGTAGCTGTGAGTATCAGAGAGTGAGCTTGTTCAAATTTTGTCAGAAGCGATCCATTGTAAATCAATACGGAGATGCAGGGCCGGACGGAGGGGATACAGCAGATAGATGATCTGATAGTTGATTGAACCGAGTTTCCTCCAGATGCACACTCCCTGCCCTCTGTGGAGAGCCCATTTGGTGACTGTTTCTGGCTGCCTCTGTATGCAACATCCCCTGTGGTGTTGCAGCAGAAGCAATAAAAGGGGATCAGAGAGGAGAGGCAGCTGGCACATCACTGCCTCACAAATTCCTCATAGTGGTATTCTCTTTTGAAGGATGTATTGGATTTAAACTGGGGGGAAAAATGATGAACAGGTTTGGAGAAAAGAAGACAGAGGGAAGGAGTGCAGACAACTGGATGAAGAGGAAAAGCTGAGATGGAGCAAGAATTACAGAAGGAACAGTGGAGTGGAGAGGCAGAAAGCAGGACAAAGAAGATGAGAGAGCAATAATAAGACTTGTTACCATTAATCACAATGATAGTATCGATTCTCTGTTGTGGCTGTCTGAAATGATCCTTCCCACTCTCCGTCAAGCCAACACTTGCTATTTCAGACTTAACGCCGAGTTGGTATTTCCAATCCTGTCTGCAAGTAACCAGTGTGTGTGAGCTGCCTGCATATGTTTGTGCAAGCATGCGTGAGAATGAAAGATTAAGGCACTTCTCAATTAGATTCCTCTTCTGGTCTCCTTTTGAGACTCGGCACACATGGAGGCGGACAGGGCGCTTTTTCTTACCATACTTTGGAGAATCTTCTCTGCAACTTTGCTCCTTCTTTTCTTTGACGTTGAAGGAGTATGTGGAGGTGGTTCTGTGATTTATTCTTCTGCTGATCTAAGGATTTATTTTCCGGAAGCAAAGAGATAATTCCGAGATGGATTGCTCTGTCTTGCCATGTGGACTTGTGCGTTCCTCTTGTTCCTCCAGTTGGGATGATCGTCTTTTACATCCAGGGTAATAAATCAGTAGAGAAGACTCAATCCCTGAGTTCAACCTCGGGGGCCTCGATGGGTGTACTTCATACTTGGCCCCGTGCCAGGGCTGATGGGTCTTCGTCAATACTCATTCTGCCAGTGGAGCCCACTCAGCTGTTTAGACGAGCAACTCCTCCTCGAAGGATCGATTCTCGGCCCATTCTGCTCGTGCCAATGACAAGATCTCGTATCAAGAGGAATGGCAGCCAATCGCCCTCAAAACACACCTCGACGGTAAAAGCACCAACTCGGCCAGCTGCTACCGTGGCACCTTCTGCTCTCCAGACTGGTGTTTCTGCCAAGCCACTCCAAGAGAATCGTTAGGACAGCGTCCATCTCAGAGACAATCAAGTGAATTTGTTCTTGTTGATAAGTTAGGCAATAAGGGATTTTTAGGACCGAAGCATCCATGCATTTGTGAATGTTTGATGTAGGGATGTGATGCTACCAGAATTTTAAACTTTGCTTTAATACTATGAAAAATACATTTTTAAAATACATGTTTAGTTACCACAGCAACAAAAAACAGAAGTCCTAGACTCCACATACTGAAAAATGTCTTGATTTGTTTTTAAGAATATGAAACTAAACTCTGTTTCATTACAGAATCTATTTGTGTAATTCAGACAGTGTCTCCTCTGATGTCACCTCCTCTGGTCTCTGGTTGTTTGTGAGAGAAAGTAACTCAACTTTTATGTCTCTATGAGACGCTAAATAGATTCGAGAATCAAACTGTGAATAGCTTTGGTTCTTTCTTGGATACTATCTACCATTAAAATAACAGAAACTGTATCGTTTTGAAGCCACTAGCAACTTGAAAAACAAGAATGGAGTCAGAGATGAGTGATGATGTCTATGACTAATTTGTTAGCTGACTCATGTAGATGTCTATTTTTAGATGTTATTTTAAAAAGTTGAATGATTGCCAATGTGTTCCGCTGACATTCTGCCACCATACATTTGATTCATGATCAGCTTATAAGTTTGAGATGTAATTACTGGTTAAATCGAGCTTGCATTATCAGTTTAAACAGAGGTTGTTTAATGCTCTTTAAACACGAGCAGACAGACTGCATGAAAGACAAATGGCGCCGCTGATTGACACAAAGTCGATCTGAAGACGCTCCGATGTGGAACGTGTGAGGGGGAGGCAGCCATCTTCTCACTTTCATGTTATTAATGCACCGCGTGCACCCCGTCCACCCTCCATGGTGAGATGTCATGCTCTGTGGAGATGAGGTTCCCTGAGTGTCCTCATTAGAATTCATGGGTGTCAGGATCTCAGCCCCGGCCAATTTAGCTTGCTTTGCTCCTTAGCTTCCCTAACAGGTTATTGATCGGGTCCAATCTCATCCCTGTCAAGGCAGCCGGCGCATCCGGAACTGCTGCATGCGCTCAAGAGCCTGATCTTTATGAAAAGTCAAGGACACCTCGAGGACGTCTTGCTTACAGTGTATTTGGCTCACAGCTCTTATTAATGAAGCCTTTGGGGATGCTGGGGAGCAGACAGTAACCTGTGTTTGTATCCGTTCTGACATTTTGCCTTTTCAGTATTTTACTCATGAACTTATTTTCCACCAGTAAACTAATCCTAGGACTCAAATTGCACAATCCCTCTGCCACCGAAATGACAAGAGGGCTTGCACTCTCCACACTTGTATGTGTGCTTTCATTGTTGTGTTAGCCAATGTTTTTTTAAAAGGCCAAAACTCACACAGTGACAAATATGCCCCCAGGCTTTGGCTGATACCTAGCTGTCGCCAGCTTTCCGAGGTCTTCGAGCAAATTGACACAAGAGATCACATGTGTGTAACTCAGTGTTTAAAGTAAGCAGACGGACATGTCGAACTGTTATCCTGGTGTTGCAGCGATGCAATCGCTGGAGTTCAAAGGAGCCACACAATTGTAAGAAATGTTGTAACCAAGACCAAGATTTGAGATTTACATACACAGGACTTTGTCAGAGCCAAGAGCAGACCAGTGGGAGTTCTCTCTGCATGAGATGTGAAACATGGAAATATTAGGGACTCCTTTTAAGATTTATGTCTTGTCATTTTTGCTCCTAATATAATCCAATTTCCACTCCGGGATTAATAAAGTACTTCATCAATCTATTGACCTTTCTGTCTTTAATGGAATCTCAAAGATCCATATTCCCACAAAGCAACCACATGATAAAAGAAGTAAAGGTTTTTCTCCATGCACCTCTTTCATCACAGTAATTAGTAGCCTCTAAGTCAAGTCATGAGTCACATTTTAATCAAGAAGTTTGCATTCTAGTACAATAATAATGTCATAAATCAGGCCATTCACAGGTAATGACTGATATATGCAGATGTGCTCTTGATTGGTCTTGAAATTGAATCTCAATTTGGATTTGTCCGAGATCTAAAATGTGGTAGATCTGAGTAGTAGTAGAAATAGTACTTACAAGGACCAGATAATCATATTTAAAAGAGGGCCCATTCCACCACTGGCCACCCCTCTGGACTCCAGAGGTGTAGTGCGCAACTAAAACCAATTTAAATCATCAGACAGAGCTTTGTATCGAACAGCTACATCTGCTTCGGCCTAGAAGATAATGACACACTGAGGACAAGATCATTCATCCACCCATTATCTATACCGGTCTTCCCGGAGCCGATCCCAACAGTCATTGGGGCGAGAGACAGGGTACGCCTTGGACTGGTCGCCAGTCAATCACATGGCTGACATATAGAGACGGACAACCAGCTACACTCACATTAACACGACTGGAAATGTCACCACTTAACCTAACAAGCATGACTTTGGATGGCCGGAGTATCTGCAGAGAACCCACGCTTGCAAGGGGAGAACATGCAAACTCCAAGATATGATCAGCTGCTACCAAAAACTCAAATTCAGCCTTCGATTAGAGGACATGAAAAAAACTCTTAATTCTGTTGTTTATAGGCAGAAAGAGGATTTCTGTCAGTCCTGGTTTGAAGAATGGAGCACCCCCTTCAGCTGCTTCAGGGTTTATGACCCGGGCATGTTGCGTTTATTTAAGCCAACACTTCTTGTTTATTACCCTTCAACCTTGACCCTTAATGAGCCCTGGTATTCAAAGTTTGGAATGTACAGAGCAGTCTTTTCCTACGCTTTATTTGAGTTTCCTGTCCTCATGATCACCTTCCTTCAGCAGTGTTGCGTTGTTGTCGATGCATTTTCTGGCATGTTGTGTTTGCCCAACAGACACTGTCATTGGTTTTGGCTCACTCAGCTGTTGGCTGTCATTTTTCTAGGTTTCATTCCAACAACCGCTTCAACAAGAACAATTTATCCGGTCATAACATCCGTTCACTGGAACACACTTCTTCTCTCCAGCGGAGAATATTTGCAAAGTGTCAGTATCGTTGGGGTTCAATTACACAGCGAGTCAAAACCGGTAATGGTTAGAAACATTCCTTTTGTCTGGTCCAGTGCTTTGACAAATGATTTCATTGTTGCGAGTGTTTGTCTCGCAGGAGGGCCCGAGGGTTCATCTGGGAATGATTATCATGTGTGGAATGCAGTTATTTTGGATTTACTGTGTACACAGTGACAACTCGTACAAGCTTCCACCGGTATATTGTTACCAACAGGTGCTCGTTCTGGCAGACGTTTAGCATTGTTCCCATGTCACCTCTCCCTGCCTCGAGATCACCCTAAATATTTTGTTGTATTTTGTTGTATGAAGACAGCTGCTTCTTCCGTCGAGGCAATTTTCATTCAAATTTCAGGCCTCCAAATTGTGTTGTTTTTGTCGATGAAAGGCATCCTTGATGTCATGTTTCAACAAATACAACGAAACCAAAGAGAGGAACACTTGCCTCAATGAAATAAGAACATTCAATTAATTTTTTCAGTCTTTACAAAATGCCTCGCTTCATTCTGAAAGTGATCTTTACTTTGGTTGACGTTCCTTTGATACACCTCGTCTTTGTTCCATTATGTGTTTGTGTGTGTGTGTGTGTGTGTCTTTCTTCTATGCAGAGATAAAAAAAACAAAATAAAAAAAAAACATCAAGCATCATTCAAGTCCCGTCTTTGGTACGCCAGGGACTCATCATATTTCTCTCCTGTAAATGAAAAGTGGTTTCAAGGTAGCGCAGGCTTGTGGTCTCTTAACCTATTGTCATTCCAGTCGAGCTATCACAAGGAAACATCTTCAAAGAATAACACTGTCAAATTGCTCATTCGCTAAAGAGGAATGCAGTCAAACTGGTGTCACTGTAATGTTGATGGACGACCTGTTTCTACTACTCAGATGTAAGAAAAAAAAGGAGTGTTTAAACATCCTGAGTGACCTGATGGACCTGATGCCATCAGGCCTTTATGAATCAATCTATAAGGCTAATTAAATAAGCAGTTAATGTCCACATTCGTATGATTTATTTATTCCAAAATAGGGACAAAATGAACATAAGCATGATACAAAATATATGTAGCCATTGGATGATTTCCATCTGTAGTCCCTTGGCAGGTTGGTGGTTCACATGTATACAAATTTACATAAAACCACAATGACAAGCAAAAAAAAAACAAACAACAAGTAATGACAAAACAGCAACATAATCTGTGCATTAGTTCACAGAGACTGGTTTATACAAGCACAAAAAGTGGCTGTTCTAAACAAAGCAGGATAAAGGGACCTTCAGAGTTAATGTGCTTAAAGTGCTTGATATGGGATGTAAAGTGCCTTAGCATTAAAGTGCAAAAGTGCAGGAGTGTATTACAGTGATTATGAGGTACTGATTGCAAAATTGAGAGCCTGTAACTTTAAAGTTCTGGTGTGATTGCATACAGCTATATTACGCAGAGTTTACATATACAGTAATGTGAATGCACATTGCACAGGGTTAGCATTTACTGACATCAATGCCGATATCGGACGCTGCATTTGGGCTGTATTGGACGCCCATACTGATACTCAGATTTGGGGGAAAAATGGATAAATTACCTAAAGCCCTCAGGTAAAAATGATCCAGAATGAATAATCATAGATGTGACAAGGGGGCCTAAAGGGAATCGCTTTTCACAGGATCCAGAATTTTGTGCAATGCCCTTACCAGTATTAGTATAGGTACCAGAACAAGTCTAGTTATGGGATGGTGTTGCTGCATGCAGTGTGTGTGTGCCACAGAGGCCGTGTGTCAGGGGACTCCTTATGAGCTGGCAGAGCAGCAAAGCTCACACTGATTCAACACATCAGGTGGCGTCTAAGTTTAGAGGGAAAAAACGGAATGCAGACACAGGCTTCAACATATGCACACACACAAAAAAAAAAACACACATGCACAAGGGATGGATGAAATTCAGATTCCTTGTGACAGCCCACCCAGCCGCCTGTTGACCCGCATGACCCCTCACAGCGGTTTAGCACGAGACGGCTCCAGACTGGACATGTGGGAGTGAGAAGAAATACACCCTCCTCAGTCAAACATGCAGACTGCGTGCTGTTTTTTTTTCAGATCACATAGCACAATGTGTGACGTGAGCTGTGTGTGTTTTATACTAATTGTAAAGGCTCTGTAAATATGACTGTGAGACGTGAAGGTGCTAACTCTGCAGCATTCAAATGAGGCAGGGAATATCTCATATCTTTTTCTGTCCTGTTATTTCACAGCTCAGGATATGAGAAGCAAAAACCCAGATTACAAGACCGTCTATCAGCAGTTTGAATTAAAAGTTTTGTGATGTTATCAGATGCGTGACATGATATTTTAGCAGGATAGTGGCACTCAGGGTTTTTTGTTCTCTGCTTAAACGTTGAAGCATGTCATTATTTGTGCACATGCCTACTGATTTTTTTTATCACTGGCACCAGCACTGTTGAGCCTTTTTCTTTTAGTTTGCAATTTGTCTTCTGTGTCTTGATGATAGATCTAACCACCAAAGAGTCAGAGGAAATAAAAATCAAGCAAAGGGAAAGCACTCAAAACAAATGAACGACAGTAAGTGACACTGTCGTATAATTTTCTGTCCTTCTGCTACTTCAATGCCAGTCGATGTGTAAGGAAAGAGCTGAGGCGTCGGATCTCCGTCACAGGCGTGGAGAGGCTCTCACTGGGTGTTGATTGTGACCTAAAAGCTGCAGCAGTTTTGCTGTGACGCAGTCGATGACTTAATCACGTCACAGTGAGTCACACATTCAGTGAAGCTGGTGGATGAGCAGGATTCCTCTGTGACCATGATGATGAGACCCAACAGACCAATAGGAATTATCATGATCATTCAGTGGGTTGTTATAACTCGAAGTCTCCGACAATCACAGACACATCATCGCTACAGGGAAATAAAGCTTTTTCTTTTCTTTTCATTTTTTTGTTCCATGATCTGTGTAGATTTAGGGCTTGGCATATTTAAAAAGAAAGAGGCTGAAGATAGTCTATTCATTTAGCATTTCCAGAATGCTTTTATCCCACTACTATTTAAAATATTCTTCTCCTGTGTGTTAATTTTAATATCTTATGTGTCATATTTAATTTTTTTCATTTTTATACATATTTTTTAATTGTTATTGGTGTGCATTAGTCTCTCAATGACGATGATGATTTTATAAACTACTTTTTCGTCAGTAACTTTTCTGCACTCTTGTAAAGCACTTGGAACTGCAATTTAATTTGTCTGAAAGGTGCTACATAAATAAAGTTTGATTGATTGAATACAGTTGAATTGTTGGGTACTAGAGTCAACGTTTAACTGTAGGTGCTCGATATAAGTCTTAAGGGAATTTCTGCACTTGGCAATAAAGTGAAAAACGTAAGGATAAAGATAAAATGTCAGAAATCTTCGTCCTCTGTTTTGGCTAATTTGTTTCTTATACCTTTTACTTCAAGTTAAGCTTTAGTCTCAGCACTTAAAAACTTGCATTCCTCAAAATTGCAAAACGGAAACAACCACAGTGGTTTCTAACCCATTATGGCTCATGACCCCAGTTTCACTTCCCAAAACTCTGGTGACCCCAGACATCCAAAACACAGTCAACTTCATGGTAAAAATTACTTTGAATTCAATTATGTAGTAGCCCACCTACTGTGTTGGAGGTAAACATACATTTTATACCACATTTAGACTTTTCCTGTAGATTATTGTGGACAGAGGAAGGAATTTCTGCACAGTGCATGACAGACAGAGAATCTGCAAGTTTCTTGTTTTGGCATAGCCTATGGCCCACAGTAGCCTGTTACTATATTTTAATATATTGTTTATTTCTTGGTTGATCTATAAATACAAAATTCGGGTGACGCCATTTGAATTTCGGGACCCCGAGGATGGAAAGCCTGCTTTATACTCTTCCCTTACTACCCCCAACAAAAGTTTGTAAAAAAATATATTAGCAGTTTTGAGTCTGTTTTGTGTGTTTCCTTTTTGCTTTTTAGATACTTGTCCTCAAGATCTTTGTGCTAAAGCTTGTTTTTATGTCTTTAAAGACTCAAAAACATCTCAAGATTAAATACATCTGTTTATTTCATATGTTTTCTCATGTCTCTTGCGCACACTGATGCCTCCTCAAAAACATAGAGAGGTGATGAAATGACTACTGCGCTACTAGAAATTTCAAGTAGCTTTTATGTTCTATGCAGGATTATTTATCTGCTTTCAACTGAACTAACGCCGCCTTGAAGTAGAATTCTACAGTCGTACAGTTACTGGCATGTTTTTGCAAACTGAAGGCAGACATTTCGAGTGGATGCGACTTATCAAAGTTAATGGAAAAAGGATCAGTGTAGTCCTTAAACGGTGAATTTCAGATGAGCATGAGAACAGCAGGAGCGTCAGTGTGTGCAGGTCTTTGATACCTGTGTGTTTTCTCCTAGCATCTCAAAGCTTCTGTTCTCTCTCTGCGCTCCGTTTGTCCCCGCCATCTGTTTGTTTACCCTGATTTATTGTCTGTATTATATCTCCGTGCTACAGTGTGAACCGGCGTGCCGATATGCAAATGCACAACCGGCTTTCTTTCTCTTCTGCAAATAAGAGCGTGATCCCCGAGTTTGCATGAGTAACTGATCATCAAAGCGCGGTCGTGTGGACGAATCAAACCTCTTCAAGAGTCGAGTTAAAGTCTGACGTCTACAGATTGTTGTTTAGTCGCCGCTTAGGACTCGATGCTACCTTCAGAAAACAAAGAGTTTCGGCTCTCATCCCCCCAGAAGAGTTCGCCGAGGAGCGAATGACAAATGAAGCTGAACTGAACTAAATAGAATTCAACATACACATATAAATATACTTAGAAGCACATGTACCCTCATGACTTCCCAAAAGCCTGCAGTTACTCAGCTAATGATCCTGCTCAGTGCCCAAGTCGTTTCTATTATTGGGACGTGCTCCTATTCATCCATCATTGGCTGCTTGGTGATGCACAGTGGCAGGGCGCATAAGTGGCCCCGCACTCCTCTCCTCACAGCCCTCTGTCAAAGCCACCACCACCACCACCCCCTCCTTGTCCCTTTTTTCTCTTTTTTTATCTCCTCTGGCCTTCTGTTTTTCTCTCCCTCATCTATGGATGGTTTTTGTGTGGGGGGGGGAACGGCTAAAGTAGAGCAGGCTTTATACTTTATGTCTGTGTGGCTTATATAGGACTTGCATGGAAGGAAAAGAGGGGTTCTGGGAAAAAGGGGGGAACAATGCCCCTTATGGAGCAGCATGTAAACATCATCAAAAGATGTCATGTGCAGTGAACCAACATGTGGAGACTCAAGCGTTTTCTCTGTGAAACAGACCAATGGCTTCCCCCTGAATTGGTTTCGACGACACAGTTAAGGGGCGTCCTGCAGCTTGTAGATAGTGCCGTTTTTCTACACATCAGTCTCACCGGCCCCTCCCTCTTTTGTCTCCAATTGGAGGCCTTGCTTATGAGCCGTGTGCATAAAACTAGCCACACTTGTTTGTTGGTTTCGGTGGAGTTTCTAAGCAGTGTTGTATTTCCAGCTGGAGCCTGTTTTTCAAGATTGAAGGATATGGATGTTTGTCATTGCATGCGTGTCACTCTGCAGCTCTCGCACATCGGACCTGGAGGTAATCGCCCTCAACCAGCGACTCTGAACGCCTGTTCCTTCTGACACTGAACTGATAAGACGAGTCAGCTCTGTCTGTTGTTGCCCTTGACAACCAGAGTAAACGGCGGCGGTATCAATGGTGAAAGTATCGAGTCACTGAGCCTCACTACCAAACAGTATAGATTACACCTGCTGACATCCAAAGTCCTGGGAATGGAGGTGCTGTATTCTGTTTCCTCCCTTTTTAAAGATTTAAACAGAGAGGCTTGGCAGTGCAGGGTTTAAGGTGACACAGAGGCTTACTTCCACTTCGACCCAGCTCAGCTGAGGACAGGTAAACTGAATCCTCCCAGACTCAAATCATCATGTAATCGTCGGGGATCAACAACACTGTGCAAAGTTAGTTTTGGGGTGAACACGGACAAAGATGAGTGCTGTTTGGCATTTGTGTGAGCACCATAAAATTTAGCAAAAAAATGGACATAGCTCATAGCGGGGAAGCCAACGCTGCAGTGCCTTAAACCTGTTTTCATTCCAACGGCCAGCAGGGGGTGACTGCACTGGTTACTTAAAGAATATTGACGGTATTGGAGCAGATGAGAATATTACCCTACTTCTTACTTGACTTGTTACTCCAGAAACCATTTCCCTAATTTGTTTGGGTCTGTTCAGCTAGTTTTTAAATCTTGACAGATTCAGCATGATATGTACATTTTAAATTATTGTCTAATTTAGAGCAATAATTCAGAAATAAGTCAGACAAATCTTATCCAGCGGCGGAGCTAAACTTTTTATTGGTGGCCCAACTGGAGCTCTTACTTGTATAGGGGTGGCTTGCAGTATCTGTGTCCAAACGCACATACTTTATTAACCCTTTCTATCTCTGCTAATCATATTTACTCACTTGTAGCATCTTCAAGATGTTGTACTCCTGTGTATATATTTTTTTTTACTTTAAAAAGTAGCAGCTGCAATTCTTAAATCTTCTGAGCTTAATTCTTAAATGGCTCAAAGAGAAGATGTTTGTCCAAATTTACAATTTTAAAAAGTTCTAACAAAAGGAATTGTACTAGATTAAAATTCTGATATAGCTACGAGCAGCCTGTTGGAACAAAGTCCAAGTTGGTTGATTTTAACACAAGTCCTGCCTCTGGAAAGGAACATAGCCAATCATAGTTCAGGACAGGATTCCCCCCCCCCCCCCCCCGGGACACTCTCTCGTCCCCCCCCTCATCGCATCAACGCTGTCATCCAAATAAAGCCACTTCTGGTTCTAAAAACAAGATAGTGATGACCAAAATACCCATCTGTAAGCTTAACAAGGTGGAAAGCTTGAGGAAGACAAGGCAGTGAAACCAATATTCTTGTTCCTTGATCCCTGCTGTGTCTAAAGGAGCGAGGTCTGACTTCCTCTCCAGTAGTGCAGCACTGCAGCTATACAAGCACGTGCAAAAGCATGTACACATGGACACGCGTTCTGCACTGCATATGGAACCCTAAAGCTTTCACATTGTGGCATTTTTTTTCTATTTGTGATTAGCTGTCGAGCTAGGAAGTGCTTTTTTTTTTTTTTTTTTTCCATCTCTTTGAACTGCTTCACATCCAGCATTCTCCCACATTTTCTTTTACTAACCCTGCTCCAAGTGGCATTGCGTGGTCTATTTTGAGCCTTCTCCGTAAATCCCGTGGGATCAAAGGGCCATTTGATGATGCGTCAATTATATATATTTCCTCCGAGATAGAACTCAGTTGCTGTGCAGTTGATTCATAATGAATTGTCCACACCTGCAAAGACGCACAAACAAAACTTGGGAGTGCGAAAAAAAAAAAAAAAAAAACTGTATGTAAATGTGAGATGATAATAATAACTCTCCTCCAAGTCAGCAGTGTTTCCTTTTATGTTTGGTAGGTAGCAACAAGGGTGAACACTCTGGAAATTCATGAGGAATAAATGCCTCTTGGTAGGGGGGGGGGGGGGTGCCTAAGGAAACTCTGTAATGAGAACGAGGAGACGTTTGACATTCTGTTTTTTGCAGGTTTGCAGGCTGTTTCAATTCAGTAGTAGTAGAATGAAGAGAGTGAAGAGGTAAAATGATGAGGAGGAAATAAGAAAGACAGAGAGAGAGAGAGAGGGGGGAGGAATCACTAGAGGGGAGAAAAAGAGGAAGGATTAGGAAGGGAGGAAGTGTGCGCTAAGCCCTACGATGCTCCATCTGGGAGGAGATGAGGCACGCTGTCTGTTCATTGTGAGGAGGGGAGGGGAGGGGGGGGCGGCTAAATTAAGTCATCAGCAGCAGCACTGAATTACGGCCAATTGTAGATAATGGCCGGTCGGAAAATGTCACAACAATCATGTGTTGATTGGCACCACTCCACTCACTCACTCAGTGGCGACTCTCTCATGCTGGGTCATTAAGCTGAAGAGCGATAGTTAGTGGACTGTGGACTATAACCTGCTGGTGTGGATCTATACACACAGATACACAATGCAACATGCTGTTAGTTATAAATTGATGTTTGCTGTATCTATGCTGAAGGCCAATTTGAAGTCAGTTTCCTGTAATGTAGTAGGATTTAAAGGCTCTCTTGAAGATGTGTATGCATTATGTGTCGAGCCTAAGTGGGAGTTTGTGTTTGTGTGTGGGCATGGTGCATTCCCCTGTTTGTGTTTTTTTTTTATCTCTTATCAAAGTCCAAGTGTGGTCGTAAATCCAGACAGTGTACAGTTAATTATTGAGTTATTGTGTTCTGACCTTCCTTCTTCCCTGCAGTTCACCCCCCCTGACGTATTTTATCATTGAGCCTGATGGCAGCCTGATATTAAATTAAAAAAAGCATAATTGCTTTGGAAGGAAATAGTTGCCTGCAGCAGTCAAGTGGCTGACATGTATTTACCCTCGGATTAGCCCAGAAGATATAGGCTCACACATCCTCGCATGCTCAAGTCCTCTTTTGAATGAGATAACCCGGTCTGTGTAAATATTCCAATAGCGATTCCAAACTGAAACCGAGCTGCACGTGTTTGCTCGCTGGTGACGGCCTTCAGACAGAGCTCTGTTTCAACATCTCAGTCCGGCTATCTGCTTTCAACACTTTGTGCTGCGACTTACTTTAGAGGTGGGAAAAGTATTTGGCTGTTCATCACGTACAGTATATCTAACCATTCACTGCTTAGTTTTAGTTTATCACCACACCAAACACCTACAGGATGTGAGCCTACGCACGTCTACAGTGGTACGAGAAGGCTGTTTGTTTTAGAGTTTTCCATTACGTTTTAGCCAGACATAACAATATTTCCACAGACTTCTATAGGTTTTCCAGTCACATCACCATTGTTTGAAACTATAGGATGTAACCAGGTTAAACGTTCTGTTTTAGCTAGTCAGTGTATGTTAGCGGCAGCCTGACTGCAACCTTCAGAAGCTGAGCAGAAGCATCAGAGAGGCACTGATTTTGAATGTTTTTCCCAATTTCCAATTATTTACAACTTTTTTTAGTTTGTTTATTCTATTCTATCTTTTTTTTTTGTCTTTATATCAACTCAAAATGATTTGGGTCCACCAGGAACCAATTTTGAATAATTTAATTAGTTTGTGTTTGTTTAGCTCAGGGGACAAAGAAGGCTTTTTGCCTTTATTGGATAGAACGGCTGAAGAGAGGCAGAAAATGTTGGGAGGAGAGAGAGGGAGATGACATGCAGCAAAGGGGGCGACGGTCGGATTCAAACCCACGGCTGCTGTAATGAGGACCATAAACTCTGTTCATGGGGTCACAGCAGAACCGCTAGCTAGGCTATCCGGCGCTTCATGTGTACACTATTTTTAAGTGCAATGTAAATGTTCTATTAAAGAAACCTTGTGAGTGATGAAAAATATGGTATCTTAACCCCTACTAGCCAAGCATCTTCAAATAAGCTAGCAGCAGCTCAGCTCCCAGCCCCTTCTGATGACCTGTTCTCATGAAATCATTTTGAAGAAATGTTGAGTCTTTCACAAAAAAATGTCTTTATTAGTTTTTTAAATCATTTTCTGAATTTTTTAGATTTAAAGTGAGTCATGCGGGGTCTTCACCGCTGATTACTGTAGTCATGGACTTTCAGAGAGCGGCCCGTATACTGAGTATACTTTAAATAGCGTACACAGAGAAAATTCAGTGTGCCCTCCAGTCCGGACATGGCTCTGTTTGACGGGCAGTCAGCCTCATGTTTCATATGAATATCAATGATTTGTGGATTAAGCCTACACCACCACAGCATGAGGGCAGCATGTGATCGGAAGGCGTCACATCTCATATTTAATGTGTCTGCCAATCACGACAGATTACCTTCTGACCGACCGGGGCGTAAATGAAGCATGTGATAGTTTAAGTCGGCCCGCTCTGCGTGGGTCTGCCGGTCACATGCTGGGGCATTTGGGTTTGTGCTGCTGCCCACGTGGTGTCTCAGCGCTCTCAAACAGCTCTGCACTGTGGCCATATTCAGACCGCATTCTCTTTGAAAAGCGTCCAAGTTCTACGAAATCCCTTTGGTGCGATGAACCTGTTTGTTTGAAGTGGTTGCGCTTTGAAAACGCCTCAACAGAGAGTTTGACTCCCGAGCTCGCTTCCGTCAGAAATGATGGGGTGAAGAGTTGAAAGGAAGTTGAAACTTTTTTTTTGATGGCGTTTCGCTCCACAGTATAATGTGAGTCCTGCTCATCCAGCTGGCATGGCATGACATGCGGAGAGACAGGCAGAGAGCCGTGGCCCTGATGACTAACAGGTTGTGTTTTTTTTATGAAATCTGCCTCGCATACAGTCGTGTCTGCGTGTTGAACTGAAAAAAAAGGAGCTTTAATCTTAGTTAATATTCTTATAATGGCGTTACCAGAGCTAATTTAGGGCTGACCACATCTTAATCTTGATCCCTTTTAAGTGCATAATTTATCCAAATGTGCAAATAGTGCAAAAAATATGAACCCTCAGCTGCATGCCAAGAGGAGTGGCTCCTGCATGTCGGCAGCCAAGGACTCACCGTCACTGCCTTCAGGGCTGAGATCTCTTCCATCAGACAAGGTTACACACTTTTCACTGCTCGGGGGGGTTATTATTCATTCAAAGTAATTGCACAACTAAAGGAAATATCTCTCCTGAGCAAGGGAGGGAGCCGGGGTGGGCTAATAAGCCTATTGTTCTCCTGATCCATGTTCAGACTTTGGGGAGGGAGGAAGCACTTTGGAGTGGTAGAGCATGTGTGTCTGCTTTAATATCTGTGTGTGTGTGTGTGTGTGTGTGTGTGTGTGTGTGTGTGTGTGTGTGTGTGTTTGAGATGCTGTGCGTGCCTGGCGGTGCCTTGTCTTGGGGGTCAGAAAGAACAACAGGAGTGTGTTATGCTGCACTCTGCTGGAAACCCAGCTGGGGCATTACTTAACACACACACACACACACACACACACACACACACACATACTTTGTTGTAGTTCAGTGAGCACAGTGCCAAGTCATTGTTAAGTGAACTATGGATCAGTGTGCGTGTGTATTGGAGGAAAGCACCATGCTTGTGTCTGTTTG
Source organism: Labrus bergylta (assembly GCF_963930695.1). Taxonomy (NCBI): domain Eukaryota; kingdom Metazoa; phylum Chordata; class Actinopteri; order Labriformes; family Labridae; genus Labrus; species Labrus bergylta. Next base: position 5,941,065 of record NC_089206.1, read on the forward strand.
TGAGAAAGAGGCACATCTGTGTGTTTCAAACATGAACCGTTTGGGAATTGAAGCGTTCATTTGGCGTGCATTGCCTCATCTCATCCCTCTCCGTCTGTGTTTGTGTCATTTGGCCCTTTTGGGTTCTACCCAGCACATCCCGAAGAGGATTTTCTTGATGCAGTAGGGTGTTTTGCAGGGTAATTGCACTGCAACAGGTGCATTAGTGTCGATGAGAATTCATTTGTGCGTGTTAAAAGTTTTTGCATGATCTGATAAATGGTGTGCGCTCACTACAAACAGCTGCACTAACAAAGAAGAAACGTCTCCGGATTCCGTGTGATCCCTTTTCCCGCCCTGATTTCCCAACAGATCTCACGAAGGCCCCGAACTATTCCTCCTCTTAAGGCTCGCTGACTTTGAGAAACTTTTTCCCATGCATGCCTCAGTGCTGACTCTCGGTTCGCTGGCTCCTTTTTTTTCCCTGCAGTTCTGTTTTTAGAGTAAATGTGATGTTTTAGGTTTTGAATCAACGACCTCAAGAGTGTTTTTATCATCATAGCTTTAACTCACATTCTACAGAGTGGGCTGTACGCAGTCCCCATTTACTTCTTGTGAAACAGGAAGAAGCTTTACTACTCTACAAAATCAAAGCATAACAAGCAACATTTTTTTGGGAAAGTCTTTTAGTTTCTTAGTTAACCTTAAGTGGGTTACCTACATGATGCTAGATCCCTTAGGGGTCAACTCAGGCAACAATGTTGTGCTGAGAAACACAATGTCACCCGTAATTACAAGATAACTATCTTGTTAGTTATAAAAAAGAGAGCACTTCCCCCCCCCCCCCCCCCCCACAATTATCTTGTTATTCCGAGATAATAATCTTCTTAATCTGAAAAAAAACGAAGCAGATTTTTCTTTTCTCATGTGATTGCGTTTCTGTTCTTTGGTCAACGTTAAAGAGATCATAAAACGTGAGAAGAGTGCACCACAATGCGAGCTATCTGCTGCACATAAATGTGTCAAAGACAAGAGCCAAACATTTAGCATTAAAACATGACATATTGTAAGGCATCAGGATCATGTCAGTGCTATGATGGATCGATTTATTCTTGGGGTACACAGTGACCCCGGTCAGTAGATAGTCAGTGTTATAGGGAAAATGTTTGTCGAGTTCGGGTTAAGCTTGAGAAGAAACCTCACACTGAGACATCCCGTGTTTGTTTGTGTGTGTGTTTTGCCCTCCGGCTATTTTTTTTTTGCTTGTTTTGCAGCTATGTGTTCTGTTCTCCACGCAGAGCAGTATCGATCAGCGCCGCTGCTTTTAAGTCGGACCAGCGTCGAAGCTGCTGGCCTGTCAGTCAATCGTGCATCACTTTTTCTTTTTTTTCTTTTTGGACCTCAGAATCCCCTGGCTGTACAATGCTGCTGCAGGGCAGAGTCTTGAAATCTTGAAATCCACCACTGCCCCCAAAATGCACATCAGAACGCTGACCTCTGTACAACCATGTCATAACATCATCTGATCACCTGCAGTCTTCTTTTCCTTCAGGGCCTTCACATCCATCTAAAACCCTTCACTCTACATCCAGAAACACTGAATATTAAGAATCATTGAAGCTCCTGACTCTCATCCAGCTCCTGTCAGTTTGTAGGGATCCACACTGATATCTTTATCTACCTCTGCCAAAAGCTTCCCAGAACTGTCAGCCCCCCTCTCCCCCCCCCCCCCCCCCCCCCCCCCCCGGCTCAGCCAGGCCATAACCTTCCACTCTTTGTCCTCTTACTGCACTGCGAGAGAGAGAGAGAGAGAGCAGCTATCAGGTGTAAAGACTTCATTTGAACTCCTTTTCTTCTCAAAGTTGCACACAGCCCTGAAGTGAAATTTAAGACAGGAAACAACAATCTGCATTAGAGGATGTGAGCACTCCTGTAGAGCCAAGTTCACATATAGACCCCTTGAAGTTTCTAGAGAATTTCAGCAAGATTGACCCTGAAATCCTCCTAATGCGATTAGTTCACACATGGACCATGTCGGACAGGCAAGGGGGGTCTTCTCAAGACATGAAGTAAAAAGAATGATGTTGACAGTCCGATATATGATGCTTTAAAGAGAATACTTTTATCAGTGTAGTTAAAGAAGTAGTTTGACAGAATCACAATATCGACAAAAGAACAAGAACATACTGGCCTACTAAAAACAAAGGCAGCAGTTTAATTACATGAACAGATGATTGTGGGCAGGCCAGTCGATGGTCGTGCACAGATCGCAGGTTATAAAGGTCACCACTCCCTCCCACCGGCTCGAGGTGATTCTCCTGTTTACATCCTGCTGTGTTTTCACATCAGCTCACTCAGAATTTCTATATGGAAAAGTGATGAGGGGGCTGGCAGGAGAACACATGCAGCTCATGCAAACTTGTAGAGTTTTTCAGGAGTTTTGTGCAAGCCTAAACAAAGCTTAAATGCAACAATTGTTTTTTGTCCGAGAGAGAAACAAGGCCTGCTGCAGGAGAGAATTCAAATCAATCAGAGAGGCCTTGAGGCACCTGTTGTGAAGCTCCAAATGTTTTGTATCAGTGGAGGCTTGTTTCGTTGCTGAATGACCACATTTTTCAAATTCTGGTTCCTATGTGTAGGTGAAAGGAGCATTTTTTTCCCCTCCTTAACTTTGAGTGCTTAAAATAAGCCAAGCTTTAAGCGCAATGCGAGTAATTTGGCATCATGTATATATAGTGAGGAGGGAGAAGAGGTCGCTGCTTGTTGCCGCTGATTTGTTTTAATTCACGTTAATGTCACCTCAACTCTGTTTAACCTTGACTTTCTGGGAGAGGTCATTTACAGTGTTTTTTAAAATTTAATTTCAAACCTTTATTTATTCTTGAAAAGACACTGAGGTTTCCCTCATTTCCAATGCTGTCGAGATTACAAGCACAGTAAAACGAGCAAAAACACATCAAACACTCAGACTCTGTGACAAAAACCACTAAGATCATTTAACGTGGTGAAAATGTAAATTGATTAAACGTAGTGATGTATGACACATTCATTAGAGAGAGCGGATTCAAAGTATTGAAGGAGAACACATCTTAAAGGTCTTCATCTATTTCCTTTTGCATTGGATATTTTTTAATGCATTTTTAGAATGAAAGCAGTATTGATTTTCAGCGCTCTGAAACTTCACCGTAATGAGCCATGACTCATTTGCATTTTTGCAGAAAATTGATGATCTTCATAGAAAACACTGGTTTGAAACAGTGAACAGCTCTGGGCCAGACAGCCTGGACCATCGGGGAGCTAAATTGGTTCCCAGACGTAACGATCAGATGGGAATCGATGAAGCCGCAACGAGATGCTTGTTTTGTTTCAATCTTTCCTAGCCGACTTGTTCTGAGGTGGAAATGCGGTTTACAGTGCCAATAAAGGAGCTCTATGAGGTTTTATTGATGCTTTAAAAGTGTGAGATAAACAAAGGGAAATAGGTTTTCAGTACTTCACTGCCGTTATCTAATCCACTGTTTGTACTCACATCTGTGCTCAGATTTCACTCGGTGTAATCAAAACACCAAGGGGAGATGCTCTGCCAGATGATTTTTCCCCCCTCCCTTCTCTCATGCCCTAACCAGCAAAACGAGATCAAACCGTAACCTTCAAATCCTCAGCCTCAGGCACCGGCTGGCTTATCTTAACCTCTGGTGTGGTGACTCTACTGCACGTCTCTCAGCATTTTTTTTTCCTCCCTCCAGTATTGGCCTCCCCCCATGCTGCCTGCAACACACCATTTCTTCCTTCAGGCCCACTCCCACTCAGCCACTCAGGTAGCAGGTTGCTGCATCCTCATGGGGTTTATGCATGAGTGTTTGAGGCTATAGTGACCTGACCACTGGAGAAATGTCAGCGGGGATTTTTCAACTGAACTGAACAGTACTGTCATAGATCTATGGATTGACAGACACTGCAGTTCTAATTTCGTTTTTTTCATGTAATCAAGGAGACTTCACCTCTCTCTGCTCAAGCCTTGAACTTTAACTCAAGCCTCATTTATGATCTATGTCAGATACACAGATACACTCACTCATACTCTTACAGATACAGAGCAAACATTGTAATACCACCAGGAATTGTGGGGGCAGTGTCGAGCAGTGTAGGCCAACTTTCAAGCCAGAGCAGCAAAACACAACAAAGAAACCTTTTTGTAAATGGCGAAACTTTTTGAGGAAAGATTGTTTGTCTTGAATCTTGAATTGTCCAGGTCGGTTAGGAACTATCACCATTATGATATACATATTGATGTTACCTTGTCGGGGCACAGGGACAGACAACTACAACCAAACAGTTAGACGGAGATTTAAGAGGAACTGAATGTCTTTTGGACGACAGTGAAGGAAAAGTGGAGGTCTCTAGTGCAGTGCTTCCCAAAGTGTGGGCCGCGGCCCCCTGGTGGGCCGTGTGGGTACTGCAGGTGGGCCGCGAAAAGCCCTCCACTAAGTACAAAAATAAAAGAAATATCACAATAATGATGATTTAGCATGAGTGAACCCTTTGAGTTATTAGTAAGGACTATTCATGGACATAATGTTCAGTAAACATTCGTGTCTATCTTGCCGTAATATAATTTTGTCATGTTCAGTATTTTACCCTAACTGAAAGTGATAGCTGTAGTCAAAACTTTTATTCTATAACGGGCCCCGGAGTAATTTTGTATATCAAAGTGGGCCGCGGCAGTTTTAAGTTTCGGAAAGGCTGCTCTAGTGGATGCATTTTTTAATGTCCTTCCCAACGTACAATATGTCAGATGGGGCATTACTTAACACAAACACACACACACACACATACTTTGTTGTAGTTCAGTGAGCACAGTGCCAAGTCATTGTTAAGTGAACTATGGATCAGTGTGCGTGTGTATTGGAGGAAATCACCATGCTTGTGTCTGTTTGTCAGAAAGAGGCACATCTGTGACAGCTATTGACCGAATTTTGGTTTCAGAAAGATGAAAAATATCTTAATAACAATAAGGTTTTTTTATTCTATGTAGATATTTTTGTAACCCGATAAAATTTGTTTCATAAATAATTTTAATGCAATGTTCCCTGTAACAGAGCTGACAAAGAGTAAAACAAAAGCCCATTAGGTAGACCTCCATCACCACCATCGGCCCTCATGACAAAAAAGATATCAGTCCGCCTTCCCCACCCTCTCAAGGTTGTCGTGCTCCTCCAGCCTTCGTTCTTTGAGGTGGCAGGTCACACATGGCAATCTGCTGTGCAATCACTGCTCGCTGCTCAATCCTCAACATGCAATTTGGCTCAGAGGGAGTTTTTATTACTGCCACAGGGGCTTGCTGTTCGGTACAGCTCGGTACACAAGCAGAGATTGCTGTTGGGGATGGAGGGGTTCGATTGGAAAGAGGGGGGAGGAGGATAGCAGAGTATTTCAAATGAGGGGAGCAGAGGAAGAGGAAAAAGTAGCTGAGATGTTAAACGAGGGAGTGATAAGAATAAAGCGTGGGATCGACCTGGATTTGGGACTATGCCTGAATGATAAGAGCCCCGGTCTCTCTGTGGTGGTGTTTGGTAGAACTCTCTCCCCTCCTCTCCTCTCCTCTCTGTTTCCCTTCCTTATTGCTTTCTCTCTCTTTTCTACACTGGAAACTCCATAGAGATTATCAGGGAGGACAGTCAATTCAAAGTCACACAGGCAACATACACGGTAAATAATGCACCGGAGATTTGCACCGCATCTCTGCAAAGAGTCTGCAGGTGAGATCAGATGAGAAAGATCAAGAGTGTTTGTATGTCAGAGTGAAGAGAGGGACCAACAATACCTCCACAGCCAAATGTATTTATGGACCGCTCATTTCAACACCTTAAGTCCCCCCCTGCTCTCCTCAATCTTGTTCACCGGAAAAGGGATGGTATAAATCCTGAAATGAAACCTCTGAATTCTGCCTTCTATTGAACCTACTGGAGACAACCTGATGCTGCAGCACAAAATATACGAGAACCACTGCACAGTGAAAATTTGTCATTCTCATAAAAATGGCTGCAATGGTACATTTACTCAATGCAAGGGGGTAAAAATGAATGCAGCAATATTTTGGTTCTTTTTGGATCTTAACTAGAAAAAAGTGTTTGAAACAATTGAAACTACACAGACGGAACTTATTCGAGGTTGTGGGCATGCATGGGGCTCAATGGGATAGGAGAAGTTACCCATCAAAAGCTTAGGCTGGTAAGGATTTAAAACAAAAAAGTCCTTTAATAATGTTTTTTTATATTTGTATATCGATACATTTTTTGCCCATACAATGTCTAAAACTAAAAAAAAGCCCAGCAATTTCCGAGAGTCCAAATTGAAGTCTTTAGACCAACAGCTTAAACTAGAGACTTTTCATTTATAAAACTTACAGCTGATTGGAACATCACACTTAACAACATTTACATTTTGGAAGCTGACACCAGCAAAAACAACCAGAACCAAAAAGATCATTTGGAAATCTGTGTTTAATTTTCTGGTGGTCATTTAATCTTCCTCTATCGTTCTCTATCGCTGCTTCACTTTAACATTACATTCACAGTTGTTAAGAGAAGACCTACTATTGGTGGATGAACAAAGTCCTAGCCTGGTTTCATCAACTGCTGTAGGATGCTCTCATTCCAACATCCCCTCTCGTTCTTTCCGGACTTTTTTCCCCATTATTTTTTTTAAACTTTAACTTGCCTTTTTCTGCATCATCTGTCACAGACAGGCCGGGGCAGCGGGGGCGTGGGGTCTGCAGCAGAGTCAGGAGACACAGGGGCATATGCCCTACTCCTGATCCGTTTATGTAAGGGCTTTTTGAGGGGAGGAAGCGGTTGGTTATACGGTTGGGTCATAAGCCGGGGGCTAATTGGCAGCAGGCGACCATAGTCCCTGTGGGGAGAAAAAAAAAAAAAAGAGAGGTGAGGGTGGGGGCACAGTACACTAACAGGAAGAGATGTAACACAAAAAAGGGAGGGAGTGGGTGCTGCTACAAGTGCAATGATGGGAGGAGGGGCAAGGGGAGGGAGAGGAGAGGGAGACAGATGCACAGATGTAGAGTGCAGCTAACAAGGGTTGCCATGACAGAGCAACACCAACCTGTTGCTCTGTGGTTGTGTGTGTGCTGACCCATGTATTAAACATAAATAATTACTGTTGACATGTGTTAGTCCATATCTATAAGAACAAGGAGAATATACACCTTCTTCAAGATGTGCCTGTCCGAAATAATAGTTAATCATCAGCATACGTGCTAACTTTACATTTTTAGTCTAAAACGAAGAAGAAACGCATTTAAGCATTAAATATTGCATAACAAATTTTTAGAATTCAGTGAGCTGAATAGTCGTTTGAAGCACGTTGTCATCAATCTGCAAAGGATTACTTCTATTACATCAGTGATGCTGCTCTCGTGTAATCAAGTCGAGTCCCGGCTGACTAATAACGTTCGCTTCGAGTGACTTGAGGCTGCAGCCGTTGACGCGTGAGAACAAAAGATTTGTCAAATGCCCCTGCGTGTTGTTAAAAAGCACAGTCACCACAAGGACTGAATTACCAGGAAAATATCCCGCTGGATTTGTTTTGGATTAGGCCAATTTCCTGCAAGACGTCAGTAATCCCCCCCCTCCACCCCCGGGACGCATGGTTTTTAAGTCTTTTCAAGTCTGCAGAGACACAATCTGGTCAACATCATTCCCCCCATCTGTGGTTTTTACACCATTGATGGTCTGCTCCAACTTGATGCACCGACTGGCGAGTGAGAGCAGACGGCCACTGGGCACAAATTAAAACAAATACAGACTGATTATTCCTTTATTTATTTCCATTTTCTCAAGAACATCTGAACACGCCTTTCTGTGTACCTTTGCATTTGCATTAAATGTCACCATGGCTCTTATGAATGTGAATGAGTAGAAGAGGGATTAAGTATCCAGGCCGAGTAATGCTCTCCACACATTGGCCAGATTATGACCAAGCATGCTGTTCCGTGCTAATTGCAATTGAATGTTACATAATACCATTTTGAGAGTCGGTTTAACGTAAAATCAAAACCCTCGGTATTAAGACTGACATGCTGTAAATTCTGCAGCATGTGCAGGACTTTTTTTTTTTTTTTAAATCTCATTTCATTTGAGCACGTTCACATTTTCAGCTGCAGGCCTCCAGATGTATCTGTCCAATCTGTCTTTATCTCTGATTCTGCCTGTCTAACCACCCAAGCTTTTCCCCCTCTATCCATTCTTTTCTCCATGCAAACATTCATAATCCTCCGCTATGTCTGGCACCAAGAAATGGATCAATCAAGCATCCGCTCCCCTGCAGCTCCCTGCATCCTGGGCTTGTTTGCCAACTGGGATCGATGCTACGTCATAATAATCCTCCCCCCCATTCTCGTCCTCTGTCTCCCTGACGCTGCAGCAGCACCTCCTTTTATACACATCCTTCCTCAGGCATCTGCATTTCGCAGCACAGAGCAGCAGCGCACGAGTAAGTCTGACAAAAGGGTGCATTGATTTCTCCCGTGCCACGCGCCAAGCCGGAGGAGCATTGATCTGAGCGGTGTTGAAATAGTGTTACTTATTGAGATGTGATTACATGCTAAATGGGACTGTCCATAAAGCACCGTTTGGACATACAAAAGGAACCTGTCATGTAGAGATGGTGGAGTGCGTAGGTGCACAGCTGGGAGATGGTGTGCTGCCAGCAGTTCTGATGTAAAAGGATGTTTATTTCCCACTCAGTGAAGGACGCCATACATTCACATATCAGTCTGAATAAGTGACGGCAAACAAGGACGTGGAAGGGACTGAGCTTAAGCTTCTATTTTCAGCCAGAACTGAATGCATAAAGGTGGCGAGAGAGAAAAATGCGGAATCCATCAAATGTTCTGTTCTGTTCTTAACATGTGGAAACATTGATGTTTCCTTCAACACCACATACTTCACACAATTGCAGATGAGGCCCAATATCTGTCATGTGGTATGCTCTGTTTATGTTGATTTAGGCAGATTGTTGACAATTAGATGTCGTTTTAGTAGACAAGAGCAGGATGGTGAAATAGATAAGGCCTTGCAGATAATCCTGTTGACGCCGTAGATACCAATCCATCATGGATTCCATACATACATACATCCATCAATCAATCTATACATCCATCCATCATCCATCAATCAATCTATACATCATCCATCCATCCATCAATCAATCTAAACATCCATCCATCCATCCATCAATCAATCTATACATCCATCCATCCATCCATCAATCAATCTATACATCCATCCATCCATCATCAATCAATCTAAACATCCATCCATCCATCAATCAATCTATACATCCATCCATCCATCCATCCATCAATCAATCTATACATCCATCCATCCATCCATCAATCAATCTATACATCCATCCATCCATCATCAATCTATACATCCATCCATCCATCCATCCATCAATCAATCTAAACATCCATCCATCAATCAATCAATCTAAACATCCATCCATCCATCCATCCATCAATCAATCTATACATCCATCCATCCATCCATCCATCAATCAATCTAAACATCCATCCATCAATCAATCAATCTATACATCCATCCATCCATCATCAATCAATCTAAACATCCATCCATCCATCCATCCATCCATCAATCTAAACATCCATCCATCCATCAATCAATCTATACATCCATCCATCCATCAATCAATCTTTACATCCATCAATCAATCTATACATCCATCCATCCATCCATCAATCAATCTAAACATCCATCCATCAATCAAACAATCCATACATCTATCCATCCAACAATCCATCCATCCATCCATACATTCATAAATGGATCCATAGCTAGCCATCTGCTTGAATCAATATGGAACTTTAACTTCGAAACCTTGGCCATTATCTTTTCAGTTAATGCTTATTACCTTGGCACTGGATTAAGGCCTCTTAAGTTTGTTGTCCCAGTGTCTGTGCTCAGCAAATACAAGTATTCGTTTTAGGTTAAACAAAAAATAAAAATTACAGAATGGGATCATTGAATGCCAGAAAAGAGCATAAAACTGGTTTAAAAAAAGGACTCATGTAACTACCTAGTCCTCATTTTCTCTCGAGCATCTGTGGTTTTCCCCCAGTGTTGGCTATAGCCTGTGTTTCCGCCATAATGACAGATGTTTACCTACCAAAACAACAGCCTTTGCAGACTATAACAGTCCTTAAGCACACCCAGGGACCCTCCTGTTGATGCCGAGGTGAGGAAAGATACGGGTCCACTCTGCTTTATAGCCTGCAGCACTCTCACACCTTTTTTCCTCCATCCCATGAGAGCTGCAGGGAGCTTAAAGGACGGGAACATGCTATTGCGGGTAATTGATTCAGCTCTGTCGCCTGCTCCTTCTCCTCGCCCCCCCCCCCCAGTCTCTCAATCAATCTCGTTCTTATTTCTGCCTCCTCCTCTCGCTCCTTCTCCTTCTCCACTTTGACCCGTTCGCCTCCTTTTCTGATCCATTGGCCCCCCTGTCAGCCGTCCCCATCTCTGACGTTCCTTGAATTACATTGTTTACCAGTTTTAGCCCTCCTACTTCACCTTCCCGTCACCACCCCCCTCCCCCCACACACACACACACACCTCTGCTGTGACTACTGTGCTCCCAGCTCTTCTGTTGTTTAAGAGCCACTGGCTGAAACACCAGTGACGACTTAATTGTCTCATTACCAGCGCAGTGTCTGGACCACCCTCATTAATTTAAGAGTTGATGAGGTAGTATTGACCCAAGTGTTTTCCTTGTGACTCGTCTCTTTGCGTGCGTCTGTTTCGTGTGACTAATTTCCCTGTCGATTTACCAGAAATTTAAATTCAGACTGTAGTCGACTAATCTACAGGTTAGAAAATACAATATCTTGTGCAGCCATTGTCACGATGAGCTTTATCTATTTAGACCGAGTGGAATCACAGCGTCTGTGGGGAAACAATGTCAAATTAGTTTTGACGAGTATGGCTAAGGTTAGCACTGCTGGCGCCACCATCGATCAATCGGTCTTCCATGAAGGTGAATGCGGGTGAATCCAGGCTTGTGTGAACCTACGTGTAGTTACTCAGGGAAGTGATTGCTACGTTTTAAGATGTTGAAAATTCTTCACCAGAGAACAACTATTTGATTCTCCCCACATTCAATACTGTAATTCCTGAAAATGCAACCAACTGATTCACCCCCTGCTGCGTTAATTATTGGATGAGTGCCGGTCTGATCAATACCTTATTATATGTGATTATCATTCTTAGTTTATCATCCTTCATGCTTTGTTCATGTACAGAACTCTGTTTAGTGTTTTTATTCTGGTTCAAACTTAAATGAAAACGTTTATACACTCCCGAGTCTTCACAAAGTTTCACAAATATACTGAAAAAATAAAGAATCCCAATCTCTTGAGTAATCCAAGCATAATTGTGTTGTGAGAAATATTTGATCAAAAAATGTCACATCTTGTTTCTGAGATGTTTTCTTCCATCTGAAGGTTTTGAACACCAAGTTTTATTCAAAACTGCAGTAATTCCGTTTTTTTTTTTTTGTGTTTTTTTAGCAACAGTCATGATGATGCGAGTTCTGTCTCAGTGGATTTGAGCGTGCAGGCTGGATCCAAATTCAGATAGTGCTAAGAGAGAGAGGCTCAAAGGATGCATAGTGTTGTATGATGCACAGATTGTGAAGCCCTTGTGATTTTGGGAAGGTAAAGATAAAGAGTATAATTTCAACTAACTGTGGAGATAATATGAGCAAGGTGTAGCTTTGTGTGACTCACTTGGGATACTCCTTCAAGATTTGAATGCAGCTTTTACCATTAAAAAAAAAAAGCATACTTTGGTCTTTTTTACCTTTGCATACTCAAAGGATTCATGCAGATGACTATTTTGTTTTTGATATAACACAAAATGCACACATCACAGACAGAAAATAGTACTTTTGCATGTGAATTAAATGTGCCAAAACCACATTTTCTATTGACTTTCTGACTCTAGCCCTCTATTTCATCACCGACATTTAATGTAATTCACCTCATGGCCTCAGAGCTCATTCTCAGGGAAATATGATGTCATGTTATAAGCATTGTTCAACTATTGTTTTCAATTACTCACAGGGCTTAGATCCAGGTGCCTCTGAGCTGCCCCCCCTCAGTCTTTTCCTTCCTGGCTTTGTAAGGAGCTGTTTTTCTGTAGCACGACTTCTCTCTGAGGAACACGACTAGTTCCTGGGAAGGAGGGGTCTGACAACGCCGTCCTTCTGGCAGCTGATTTCTTGCTCACTTTGTGACCGTATACAACGTGAGCAGTGTCACAAGAGAAGAATGCTGCTTTGGTCAAATATGTCAAGGCCTTCCATCTTTACCCAAGGTGGAAGACAGACACTTTCTCTCTTTCCCTTCCATGCACAAACACACACACGCCTCGCTTCGACTCAGATTGTAATTAAAAGCGTGTTAGCTTTCAGATTGGATTTTTACACTATTGAATATGCTGTGTGGATCATCTCACAAACCAATGGCCTTTTATACCTTCATGTAATCTTTATACCAGGAACCTTCCATAAAGAGAAAGAACACAGAACGTCTAGTTTGTATACAGATATGATCCAATAAAGCCATCAGAAAGTCTCCAGTTTGAATCAGTAGACATTGACCCATCCCTATTCACCCACTAATTGACTCAATAGTGTAGTGATGTTGTGCATGTAGTTCATTTCTTCTTGAACATTTCTGTGGGTGGGGGGGTCTCAGACGCCAGGTCGTGACTTAAAAAGCAGCAGCAACCGACACTATCATGACAGTATTCACAATACTGAAGAATGAGTGGAAAAGAAAGTACTTAAAAGCCTAAAAAAAAAAAAAAATGAATAAGCTTCATTACGTGCACGCTGATCGTGTGGTACATATGTCATCAACACCATTAGCGTTGTTTACCGATGTATGTCCATCACACATCAGCTCAGCACGCCTTCATGTGAACATTTTTCCAGGGGGCTGTAATGAGAAAGTCAAGGTAAAGATGTGGTTACAAAGAAATCAGCTGTTTTTGTTTGTGCAGAAATTCGTCAGAGTTTTGTTGCTGTATGTTTGAAAGCACCATGACAGTTTCATTTCCATTTGTAGTCAAGAGACCAACATCATTTCATCTAAATACCTCTAGCTCTGATCAAGTTAACCATGCTGTTGGACTTTGATCTTGTTTGATTCAGGGAAAGGTGTGATCACAGACGCAGATGTGGGGTTGAAAAAAGAGAATCAAGCTTGAAAGCGAACGTGTAATAAGAACACAGTAAAACAAAACTACAAAGTGTGCACCCTTGGCAATCTACTGCACTTTTTCAATGAATAATGGGGATTACTTTCTTTGCCTGCCAACAGAGTGGAATGAAACATGAGTGAATGTGTGTCAGTGTGTGTGCGCTACTCGTAGTCGCAGTGATTTCAAATTAACTTTCAAAGTAATAACAAAATGAAAGTGTGTCAGAGCCAGCAATGTGGTCCTAACCGTGTAGAATGAAAGTCAGGCCATCTCTCCTCCACCTCTGATTGACACATAATAGAGGCGCAATCTGCTGCCGTGTGTTTGCTCTGCCTTCAACAGGCCGCTTAACCCAGATCTAATCTCTTCAGGGCTGCTCATCTGAAACCTGGAGATCAGAAGGCAGGGCTGCCCCCATTTAAAAAGGGAATTCTGAAGTTTCAGGAAGTGTCACCAAGTAAACAGGTTGAATCTGTGCTGCGAAATCTCTGATCTAAGAATTTAATCAAAAATCACACTGTTTAAATTTGTTTTACAAATGGAAAGCACTGCCTCAGCCTCCTCCTGTTTCCCCCGTGACGGGCACTGACAAATTGCAAATTTGAAACCTCCGCGCAGTAGGTATAAGCTGGAAGAGGCACTTTGCGACGTAGCCGCTTCAGCTAACAAAAACACACATTTTAAATACCAATAAAACAGCAAAAATAAAAAAAACTCAGGTCTGTACAGTCCCCAGAGTCCCCAGCGGATTCTTGTGTTGGTTTGAAGCAATCAAGTTTATGGAAATTCATTTAGTCTTGTGTTGGTGTTTGTTTCATCCCCGTCTCCGCTGTACTCTTCTGCAGGAGGCGTATTCGTCAACAGAAAACAGATAATTTCATGACAAATGGTGTGATAATAACAATCATAACGAAACAGAGTTTGAGAAAAGTATGCATTTTGATCCTTACCCTTAGTAACCTTTACTGCAATTAGTCAGCAGGGGGATCTCTAAATCTTTTGGCTTCACTCCCAGGCGGCTGTTGCTCCGTCTATTTTAATATACAGTCAGAGGTTTTAAGGCATTATTTGAGGATTACAGCTGCAAAGTATTGAACAACTTTGGGATGTTTTGTGTACATGCAGTGTTCTTCACCAGAACAGATTGTACAGCCTTGAGCTGTAGGTAATGTGTTGAACCCGTTTCCATCCTCATAAGACATTTGAAATGCAGTAGTATTTAAAAAATGTATGTATTAGCTTGCAGATTGCATATTATTCTGCAGCCTTGGAAGAGTGTGCAACTGGCTGTAATGTCTACTTGCAGGAAGGTTCACAAATGCATATCTTTTTGCTCAAGACAAACTAAGTGGGGGCGCATTAATGCACAAAAAGCTTGTCAAAACTCCACGGGGAACCTTTAATTATGATCCCTACAGTTAATATTCTGTGCTAAATGGATACTCCAGATACTTTCTTCCACTTCAACAACCCTGCCAGCACCAGAATCTTGTAGTAGAAAACACTTTCTTTCAGTCCCTGCATGGTGTCTGATGCTAGGTGGTGATGTTCCTGTAGGTGGTTAATTCCCTACACAGTTTAACAGACATTTGAATTCAGACCAAGCGAATAGTCTAAAGTTAAGAAAACACTCCAAATGGAGCACAATTTATTTAAAATTGTCGGTAGGTAAACGATGTAATTTGGTTTGCAAAGTGTGACTAATATTAGCAAGTGCTAACACTGCAAAGCCTTCGGTCCTCCCTGCAGGTTATCATCCTCATGCCTGTGTTAAATGTGGTTATACATTGCTCCGGACGATACCCCAGTTCAACCTGACAAAGCCCAAACAACTTTATCTCCTTTTCCTAAATTAAAATACTGCCAAACTGTGCTTCTCACTGTGGTTGTTTACATCCAGGTAGTAGAGCAGGAAGAGCTGGTCCCTTAACCGGAGCTACAGCCAGTCTACGGCTACAGCCCCGACTAGTGGCAGGTGGCTGCATTGCGGTGTGAGCAAAGCATTTGACCAGCATTGAGCTCCAAAATATTAACGCTTCATTTAACCAGCTAGTAACTGTGGTGCCATCTAGTGAGGGTTATGATGTTTAACTGTTCAGTCCACTAAATGCGCACATCCCTAGTAGGGTTTGTTGAGTGTGTAACATCAGTCACGGTGTTTCTACAACAGCTGGGTTCCCAGGCTCTGTAGCTATAGTATAACCCCTTAAGCACATCATACAGTTTGAAGTTGTATTGAATTGCAGCTGAAGCTTCAACATAATGTATCATGGATTAATGTGGATGAAAGGGCTGCATTTATTTGGAATGGCGCTCATGGTTATCTTTAGTGACCTTCCACGAAGCAGCAGTCATCTTATCTTTTCGCCGCAGCACAGCATGGGAGCAGAGCTTCAAAAGTCTCATGATTTTGCAAAACATTCTTATCAACCCCTATTAAGAACCTGGTGCACGTTCTCTTCACTCTGCAGAGGAAATCAACATAATGGGGGCTCGTCAGAATGCAAGATGTTTGCTCTCCTGCATCCATCTTCTTCACTCACCACTCGTGCCCTTTTGGAGTTCCTAAGAATTCACCCCACACTTGACCCAAACCGAGCTTTAATTACCCGTTGAGGGGGCACATTGTTGTGTCTTATCTCGCTCCTTCCTGCATGAGGACCCCGTCAGACGGTCGTGACATTTTTTGGTAAGGTCATTCCTCATCGGGCAAAAAAAACAAATGAGAGTGACACCCCGTGAAAGGCCACGCTAAGACATGAACCCTACAGCTGACACTTTCACAAAAGTCATTGTTTTTCCCAATTACACGGGGCCTTTTTGTTGCTTTTGTGCGGCGCCCGCTGCGCTCACGGAGGGCCTGATGATCTTATGCAGATCACACGGAGGCGTCACATCTCTGTGTGCTTGACCTTGACTCCTGCTGTCGATACGTGTCTGAGTGAGAGAGCAGAACGCACATGCCTGTCTGTCATGAACGTGCCCTGCACTTCACACATCCTGGCACTTAAACGCCCATTTACTCGTCAAAATGACGCGTGAGGGGAAGGCTGAATACTCGCTGACAGGCAGATTAGATTAAGTGTGCGTCTGTGTTTTGTGGGCAGCCAGTGTGGAGATATTTATTTTCATATGTGTGTGTGTGTCAGGAGGGTGAAGGAGATTCATGTGTCTAGTGGGAGCATGGTTATGGTTATAAAGCGGAGGTTGTTATGTAGGAGAGAGCGGCTCACATGGAGATCGTGAATGTGTAACAATGAGTAATCGTGCAAGCAGCAGGTGCAGCGGAATCTCCTCGCTCTCATCCGCCCCTGGTCTTCTTCTGCAGTCACCCGTTTCCAGTCTAAGAGCCGTCCGTCCTGTACCCAGCTTCCTCATTTACCCACGGCTTCAAACTTCACCCCGTTGGCCTGGAATTGTTTTTTAAATTGCTCTCATGTCCCTGTTGGCAAACACATCACACCAGCCTTTTCTGTGAATATAGATAACGAAGCGAAGAAGGCGGACAAGGGACACGCTGCAGAATCAGGTGTGTGTGCGTGCGGCAGAAGCTCCTGTCAAGCTCCTGTCATGACTTAGATTTAAAAAAAAAAAAAAAGCCTCCAACATAAGAAACTCCTGTTTTTTTTTTGTCTCTTTTTCTGTTGACTCAAAACATCCAACTACTTTTGTTTTTTTATCGGCATCTGTTGGGCTGTACGTGTTGAACGACAAGAACTTTTATTGTTTTTGTGACAGCTAAGAACACTAGGTTGACACGGGGCCTTAGTCTTAATGCTTCTCTACCTTTTGATCATTAAAATATCAGCGATTGTATTGTTTTAAAACCATCGTTGGCGACCTTCTTTACCATATCATACGTGTCTTTAAATGTAAACACTGAGGAACACTCCTAACCTCCTTTTCCACCTTTAAGTATCTGATATCTTTCCAGGAAATCTTTCTTTTACTTCCAAGAAAAAGGTACAGGAGCTTGTTGTTGGACCTGATTCTTATCAGGCTCTGTAGTTTTTGCCTTTCCCTCCTGCATTTACCAGTGTTTGTTTTCAGCAGCGTGAATAGAGGAAGTCAAATACAGCCACTTCTAGAAGCAGGCGGGGAACAATGAGAACATTGTGAGGTAGTGGTAGTTACTGTAGCTCCTTGACCACCTCTTGTTCGCTTGCTCGGCTCCTTAAATGACTTGGATTACTAATAAATCTTGAGGCCTTGTTACAGGACGTACTGATAAAGATGGAGAACAGAGGTGTTATTGCACTGGCATGCATCCACATCTCCACTTATTTGGGTGGGTTGTTGTTTGACCTTTACCCTGGAAGTTTGACTCATGCGTTCTCTTAGGGAGGGGGCGCCCAGCAAAGCATGCCGAGCATGTGTTTCCAGCTCAGAGAATTAGTCGATTTAATTTAAGTTTGTGGCCTTGAAAACGCCATCCATCTTCCTCTTGTATAGATTCTTTTGTTCTGACTTGACTGCATGCCGCCCTCCCACCGCTGTACACTGTTTCCCCCTTCTCATTTTTTCTCCATAACACCAACAATGCTGGTGGCAGCGCGGCATGGTGGAACACAGACTGCAGTTGGATGAAGTGCAAGACTCTCAGACGGACACGGGCAGGGTGAAAGGATCGGGAGACCCCTATGGCAGCCAATCTCCCCCATAATGGAATGTGGCCGCCTAACAACATTCATAAATATTCAGATGAGGCGAAATGAGGCTGCCCAAGAGATTGTCTGGTGCAAGCTGTCAGCATGAAGAAACGACAACAGCAATTCTGTGTTGGTGATGCTATAGAGAAGAGGCGAGGATCTCAATCTGCAGAGAGCGGCAGGAATGCGCGGGTGGTATTGTTCTTTTTTTTGTTAAGGTTTTGTTTGATTTTAAATATGAACATGTTTTTTCTGAATGGGTAAAACAAACATCCTGCAGGCTTCATGAAGCGATGCACACAGGCTGATTGAGGCCTCACTTCACCTCAGCAATTAGCATACGCTGCAGTTTCCCCTCAAAGTACGTCTTAGCTCTAATTAACACAGCAGTGGCTATGGCACAATCTGCTTTAAAAACCCTTTCCCTTTGGATCATGAATAAACACAGGAACACCATGACTAAAAACAAATCCTCCATGCAGCGGGAAAAACACTGATTTTTAATAGAACGAGTTACACAGGCTTAATATTTGTGCTAATATCTGCAGGCTCAACCCAATTTCAACGAGTCGACTGTGGTTCTGTTAAGCAAACACCATCCTTATCCAATATTATCAAAGCAATATCAGCACACTTAGCTCCGGTATTAAACTTCTCCTGTGTTGATCTTACTGAAATATTGGGGATATTTCAGTACTAGAGCTGAGATTGAAATAAAAAATGAAATATAATGGAAGATTAGAGCTTAACAGAGTTGAAATGAATCAACTTAAAATGTCTGATTTCCTTTCATTTATAAACCATGGGAGCTACCACTAACTTCTTCAGCAGAAATGTTGCCTGACCATGTTGTATCTGTCAGTTTCTTCATATTTGCATCAGGCATATAGATTTAAAAGTTAGATTGAGAAAGCTGAAAATGGTTTGTTACTGGACTGTGCAGCACCTCTTTTTAATCTCCTGCTCATACCGAGTGCCGAGGACAATCTGTTTCTCTGGCACATCTGTTAACATTCAGGCCATCAAGCAAAAGCAAGAGCAAAACATGTCTGACAATATGAACTTTGCCACAGATTGTCCTTGCCTCACTGTTAATAAAACAACTTTTCATTGTGCTCTGTGGATAGATGGAAATCATGTTGCTAAGCTCATCATTATGGGCATTTGGAAACAGGCTCATTACAGAGTAATAGGCCTGATTGTTACCTCTAATAGGGTGACTGATAACAGGGGATTATCTCTTTCATATCATCACCACAAATTAGAGTTAGAGGTCCAATACTGTTTTTATCCGATCAGACAAAGATTGGTCGTACTGTAGCAGCGAAGCTCCATGGATGACAAAGTCTGTCAGTTTCATTCTGCAGCTGTCTGATGTTTTTAATACAACTATCCATTCTGCTGTCACAGGCAGCAACAGACACGGAGTTACCGCCGCAGTTATGGCGTCCATCACAAGACACAAGCGCCCACAAATCGGCCATCAGAATACTCTATAAGTACAGCTCCACAGAGCTGCTAGCACGTCTCTAGACTCATTTAAAATCATTTGTTCAGGTGCAATTTCAGAGAATTTCAGTGTTTGTTCTCCTCTTTCCTGGCACACAGTGGTGTAGTGGTGCCTAAAGAAGTGGGTTTACTCTTAACCCCCCACCCCCCCTCTTTTTTTTATGTGGCCCGTCCAGTAGAGGAATGGCCTCTGTTGTAAATAGTGACATACAATATTTATGTGTATGAGCCAATTAGAGACAGAGTAGGAAAAGTCATCTGTTCAGCATTCTAGGAAATTGCAGCATACCACTAATAGTGTCAATCAATGGTCAGGGGATTTAGAAGTGCATGTAGCCTATGGATACTGATAAATAAGTGTGTGTACCTGTGTATACCTGCACTACACCACTGCTGGCACATAAATAAAAAGTTAAATGAAGCTACACATTTGCCTAAATCTCTTGCAGACCCCACTCAGACTCAGCACTTTGAGACCCATTGATTTGAAAACAAAAGGTTGATGGATTATGCTCTACCCTGAGATTGAATGTTAATGCATGATCTTTTCATGTGCATTAGTGGCTCTGTGACGTAAGGCTGTTTCACTGAAGATGTATTTGACTCCTTGAGACTAATGTAACACTTTGAGACAGCCTTGTGTTATGAATCAAGTAAACTGTGGTGAAGTTGCTTTCTGTAAAATGTTGACTTTGGTGATGCTGCAGCTTCAAAAA
Source organism: Labrus bergylta (assembly GCF_963930695.1). Classification (NCBI taxonomy): domain Eukaryota; kingdom Metazoa; phylum Chordata; class Actinopteri; order Labriformes; family Labridae; genus Labrus; species Labrus bergylta. The sequence continues at coordinate 5,961,222 of NC_089206.1, forward strand.
TGCACCTTTATTTATTTGAATTCAGAACTGGAGTGCGAGACATTTCGATGATCTGACCAGAGGAAGTGCCTCTGCTGAACTAGCGGATAAGCATTGTGGTCTTGAACGCCACATTTCAGAAATGCATGTGTGCTTGTGGTGTTTGTCTATGAGTGCATGTTTATGAATGTGCACTTGTGGTTATCAGAACTGAGGACGAGGGGATACTTTGAATGATATTATTTGTAGACCGCTGTGGTGTGGCTGTCCCTCTGAACCCTACTTTTGATTATATGTTTTTTCCGTCAAACAGCCTCAACAGCTCTGGGCCTCGAATATCCCAAATTCCTTCCAAGGCAAACCATTGCTTAATCTCTGAGTGAGCAACTATTTCATGAAGCAGCTCCAAAAAAAATAATAATGAAAGGGAAAAATCCAACCGGCAAGATAAAACAACAACAAAAAAAGACCCTCTTTGCTTATTCTTATTTGGCAGAAATTCCCTCTGCTGTGTAACGAGCGTCGTTTTTTGTGCTCGCACCCAGATAAAGAGGATCAGCTTGGCACAGAAGAGGCGTCCATGTCCAATCTCGGTTGTGCCCTCCCCAACAACGTTTTGGTTATTAACTCGGGCTGCTGTAGGGAAAGCAAACGAAAGAGGAGGAGGAGGAGGATATGAAAGGGAGACAAGATGCTGCCAAGTGAGCCAACGTGCCACTTTCTCAAGGACGGCGACTCCTTTGACTGAGGACACCGCCGGTCAGACTCTAGTGTGTTTGTGTGTGTGCACAGGGCAGAAGGCGCTGGAGCCTTTGGGTCCCTCCTCAGCTTTTTTATTTTTAGGTCCGAGCCACTAAAACTGTGCAAATCCTAAGGCTTAAACCATCAAGGGGCCTCATTTAGGAGGAAGGGGGGGGGGGGGGCTCTTTGGCCGGACTGCAAAGTGGTTTCCCTTCCATAACGATGGTTCAGTTTTCACTCATTAGCTAATGATTGCTTTCATACTGGGAATCAAAAAAACCCTGACAATTTGAGGCAGGCAGGCGTACTTTTGACCCTTAAAGCTGTTGTTGTGAGTCACATATTTCTCCAAACTGCATTCATATCTCCCTATTCATAATGTTGTCTCATTCATTTTAAACAGCAGAATGTAAATGCGATCAGCGGCTGTGATGTGATGACTCACTTGATGAACTCGGAGTCGCTCCAGTGATCGGATTAACAACTCAACAGAGACTCCAAACAAAACAAAAAAAAAAAAATCTTGGATAGGTTCCACCGCCTCAAACGCAGAGGAAGGAATTCTGTCTGCACGCTTTTCGAGACGTCATTCTGCTGTGTTGTAGCGTTTTTAAGATACCAGAAAATTACCACTTTTGCGTGGCAGATGAAGCCTTTGATTGATTGATTTTGGAGAGTAGGCAAGAGGGGAAAAAAAACTATTTCAGTGCAATGGACAGGAACAAGATAAGTAAGGAATTAAAAGGCTGGTGATATAAAGGAGGGTGGAAAAAGGGGAAAAAAGGCACATCATGGAGGTGGTGAGAGCTCTCAGTGCTGCCACAGTGCGAGCTGAATGACAGCATATCAGATAGCAGCCGAATCGTGGCGCCCTTGCCGAACTCCTCAGCCAGCGCTGTCACAGCCATGACTGGAGAGTAACAGACAAGAGTGAATGAGGCCTGAAATTCAGTAAAAAAAAAATACATTAAACACTACTAGCTTCTGTTGTAGCAGAGAGGTGGGATGCTTATTGATGTAATCATACATATAGATAAATAAAGTGAATTCTTATGTTGTCAAATGTATTGCAATTACTGGCATTGGCCATCAAGGGGAGCACTTTTTATACTCTTGGCAACACGGCAAATTCAGATATTATGTTTGGAAACATTATTCTTGGATTTATTTCCATTTTAGGATTGAAGAACTTCATTGCCCAATATTATCCAATACTATCTTTGAACTTAAATGTAGCCTTATTTTCTCCAGTGATTGGCTCTGACCTTGGCTCTCAACCTGATATTATCCTCTTTCACTTTCACTCTGCATATAACTTTGCTAATTCCGTCTCTGTATATCCTATCCGTCCTATCTTTATCCACCAAAGCTGCATGATGCGCTACTGACAGGGCCGAGAAAACCGTCTAATGGTGTGTTTATTCTAAAAAGGTCTTAATTAAATGGCGTCTTGACACTAATTAGATCTAGCTGTTGATAGTTCAGCCTAACCTAAATTATTTCCCAATGCTTTCCCTTTAATTAAACAAATGGGCTGATAAATAAAGAGCAACTTTCTGTCAGTGGTTCTGCGTTTAACTAATGCTCCGAACAGCTCCTCTTGACTCGCCGTGTTGTTAGCTAATGGCAGGCTTAACAGGCACTTGAGTCTTTGAGGGCTTAAACACATTTACAGCACTACAGTTTGTCTTTCATTTGACCCACTTGCAAAGTGAAAAACTGCTTTTCAATGAAGCACTGTGTCTGGATGTATAAATAGCTTTTTCTTTTAGCCTTGCTACTGTCATGGCAGTTAGTTTATCCCATTGTTTCCCACTTTGGTCCATTTTTTGATATTTTGACAACAATTAAATGGATTGCCCTAAAGCATGTACACATTCATGGTCCCCAGATGTTGTGACACCATAATCATGGCGTGTGTTTGTTTAGCACCAATACACCAAGTCAAATTCCTTGTATGTGTAAATGTACTTGGCAATAAACCCCGATTCTGATTCTGGTAATGACTTTGGTTAAACCAGACTTTTCCTCAAGCCTCTAGCCACAATGAGGTTCACATTTGCTTTGAGATATCATAGCAACAATTGACGGATTGCAATAAACGTTGGTTTGCACATTCATGTTGCCTTCAGGATAAACTGTAAACAGCATGATCATTAGGTTTCACTTTGATCTGAAACCCAATACCAGCTAAATCACTGGACTAACATTTACCTTTACCTTTCCTTCTATCTATACTTTGTGTTAAGGACTATTAAGCAAATGTTGGCTTGTTAAACTAAGTTTCTGTAAATGTAATCATTTAACTGTTAAACATCAGATTATTAGTAATGGATTTTGAAGCGGTTGCAATGCTAGCTTTAGGAATTAGGCTAAAGTTATCCTATGCCTACAGTACAGCCTAGCTAGCATGACGGTAGACATGTAAACATGTGTCTGACTTAAAACTGCATCAGTACTGTGCTCCTGCTTTCATCCCTACCACCTACCCAGCATCCACCTGTAGGCTCCGACTTGGGGGTTTAAGATGTGATCTCATCAAATTTCTAATAAATCTAAAAAGGAGTTGTTAGCCTAGCATAGACGCCAAATACAGACAATCATCTGCTGCTGCAATAAACACGTCAAACCATCACAAGCGAGAGTCGACTGACTGAACTTAATTTGAAGTAATGTATGTATGCCCAGAATCTGGAATGACTTCATATCATCTCAATAACAGAGAAGTTCTCTGGTAAAGTCTAACCCATCACTCAGAATAGTAAATTATTTCTTTGTATCTCGGCTCTCTCATTGTGTCTCCTTATTTTACTTTCCGTCCACATCTCTCAGTCCTGCATTGCCTCTCTTTCTCCCAATCCCCATTCTCTCCTCTTTCCCCCCTGTACCTCTTACCTCCTCTAAGAAATTCAGCTCATGGCCATCTCTGTGGTACGTTTGGCTCTTGACACACGGTATGTGACCTTTAAAGCGTCTGTCTCTGGAGACGCTCCATCTCCAATCGCTCTCCGCTTACACATCAACCTGATAACGCTGCTGCTGCTGATTCTTTTTTTCAGTTGAGCATGAACATTGCAGCCCAGCACAGCATCTGGCTGATGCAGTCCAATGGTTTGGATGATAAAAAAAAACTCCATGTGTGGGTATGAATGATTCCTTCCCTCCAGTCAGTTAACAAAACCAGAGTAAAAATGATCACCAGTCCCTGTTGCTTTGAAATGAAGTCATTTGTGCGTTTGTTTTTTTCCCTGTAATATTATTAGACACGGCAGCTCTCCATGCAGCCCACTCGTTCTGTGGAGCTCCAGAGAAGCAGTATGGGTCCCTCAGGATTTCTGCTGGCTTTCACTACACCCAGCTGCTAGAGGGATAAAATATGACTGCATCACTAAGGCAGCACCCACAAGCCATGCTCACAGCCTTTTCTTCCCTGTGTGTCTTTCATCTGAAGCCTTTTCGCAGTCTGCCAGTTTGCACAGATAAACCGATTTGCAACAACAGCAAAACGCACACATGCACACGATTTAAAACTTCCTCGCAGCAGAGGTGGTGGTATGCAGCTCCTCCTCTGTGTGTGACGGATGGTCTCAGACAGGTGTTGGAAGCGCTTGGGAATTGTCGGAACAAATGTCTCACCCACACGGCGAGTGTTGTGAGCATGTTCGTGGAGGGCGTGTTGTAAAGACATGGCTTTTTCTTCAGTGCAACAAAAGGACCGGCACTTTTAAAGGCGTAAAACTATGACTAAACAGAAGTGTTCTTCTGCAGTGCTTCATTAGCTATTCTTGGGTTGTCCCCCCTCTTATTGACTGAAGTCTGCGTCAGCCTTAAATCAATGTGCTATGATTAATGTCGTGAGGTAATGACCGGTATTCATCAGCATCTAGTTTGCATAAGCTGTCAGTATAGATGTGAGATGAGGGCAGCAATAACCCGGCACAAAGGTGATGGAGTCATTAGCCCTCTGGTCTCTCCATAAGTACTGTCATCACTTCACACATACCTTTTTAGAGCTTGACTGATGTCTCTGTCCACCTATGAAATTGGACCAATGTTGGCCTATCACAGATATGAATGTAGGCTGTATGTTTTCAAATATGCATTGATATGGAAACTTTCTTTTTATCAGAGAAAAAATGTGCAGTATACAAATTTGGGCTGTTTGAATTTTTTTTGTCCATAATACTCATTCTTTATTTCAAATTCAGCATCCTGAGCACTTTTGTAAAGTCATATTGGTGCATAAAATTGGTGGACAATAAGAAACAAAATGGTCAATTTTAATAATCACTCAAAAAGTTCACTATGCAGTGCCTGGCATTAGATGTTAACCCCCTTGGACTCTTCCACATTTAACCATGACACAGCATTAAATACAATCTGTTTTGTTTGGGCTTAACTCTGTTCGATTAAATAAAAACAAGAACAGTCCAAATCTGTTCGATCTACAAGTTAGCCTAAATGCAATTGGTTGCAGCTTTTTTTTTTTATGTGTGTGATTTCAAATCTTAACACTCAAAGATTACCAGATTACATCCCTCCCACTTCAAAGCACATACTATTCAGTCTTGGGCCATTACATAGAACCCAAATGGAACCAATTTTAAGTCATTTCACAATATCGAAAAGTACTGAGATGTAAACTTATTCAAGGCACAATATCTGTAATCTGTCCTCGCCTGTATTATCTGACAGCCCTCTCCCTTAAAATAGTTATTGGTATGAGTCTCAGTAGTCCCATATCAGTCAGACTGTGCACACAGTCACACACACACATACCCCTGCATGCACACCATATATTGTAGGCTGCTAAACATTCCCTGTAAGCGCTCATGAACTCCTCACAACATGAACGTGTTGTAAAGCGTGTGAACTGTAACACCACGCTGTGTGATTTATAGTCGGATGTGTCTTGTATTAACTCCAGACAGGCACAGGTATGTGCTCTCTTATCCACAAAGGTCATGTTTCATGAATGAGAATGAGAGTCTTTGCCAGAGCTGTTTTTTTTTCTTAAGCCCATCAAACTTGGCTTCCTCTTAACATTGATCGAAGTGACAAAGATACAGTAACACAGCTGTGTTTGCACTTCTGAGAAATGAACACTCAGCTGTGCTTTAAGCAATCTGAATCTTACCCCCCCCCCCCTTTTTTTTTTTTTGGTATGAAGAGGCTGATATTCATTTGCCTCTTGCATATTTGGAATGTGTGGAGAATTTGTGAATATGAAGAAGATGGCCCTTCGTGCTGCAGCCCCCCCCCCCCCCCCTCCCTCCCCCCTTTGCTCTTGTTCAGGCCAGTTCTAGGTGTCATGTCAGACCGTAGCGGCACACAGCAGCACATACTTCACTTCCTGATGTGACAGGTCAAGGATTGGTGCAACAGTGAAATAATGAAACGCGGCCAGCTCACACTGCAGGTGGGAAATATAACAAGGTGATGGCTGCTGCTGTCACTGGAAAGACATACCGCACAGCAACAACATGTGACAGTACTGTGATTCATTCCATCATAGGAATTTGTCAATGCATGCCACACACAACACACACACACACACACGCGGCATGATTATGTGTCACTACGTGTATCGTGTGTCCCTGCAGGTGTGCTGTTACTCATTGCATTACTTTTTCATTGATGGATTTTGTTCATTTGAGTGGCCTGTGCTAGACAAGACACATGAAAAGCAATGACAAAAAGGATTGGGGGACAAAACCAATCATACTGTACCGATCCACAGATCGGGGGGGGGGGGGGGGGGGAATAAATCCATGACATTCATTTTACTTGACAGAAATGCGACATAACTGATGATACTCTGGCTTTGTTTCCACATATTTTCTAATCTTGCAGAGACAAAAAGATCCTCATTGAAAGCAGCAATATAACTCCCCGTCAACCAAAACAAAGTACTGTTCCTCAGCTCATTTATTCAACCAGATGATGCCTCTGTTTTTACTTTACTTTAATTAATTAGAAACTATTCCTGAAATTGAAATATTAATTAAAAAGTCAAATATCGCAGCAACTGTGTTGAAGTCCTTTTTTACCTTTGTCCTCCTCTAAAATTCAGTGCAACAGGTGAACTCATTCTCTCTGCCGTACAGAACAACACTCCCAATCAGCCCACTTTACTTTCAGTGCCTAACGTGGAGTATTGAATCATAAAGTTTTGAAAAACCAAGGTCAAAACACAAATTAATCTAATTGATTGTAGACTGCTATGCTCCTGTCTCTGCCAATGGCAGTGATGTGCAGTTTAATAGTACAGTAACTGAAAGGCAATAATACTAATGGCCCATGTTCTTACATGGAGATCATAAGGGATCATTGCAGCTGGAGAGGAACACACATCTTAGCTTTAGCCTCACTGCCTGCCAGCCCCCCCTGCTGTGCACACACAGTCACAGATGCATGTTTACTTCAGTGACACAAAGGCCAGATCTCTAGACTATGAGGAGTTATGAGTTGTTCTTGTTTTTACATCACATACTGGATAAGTATAACAGGATATTCCATGTAAACTTCTTCTGGAATCATCTCTCTTTTTTATAAACAATTGCTCTAAATAGGCTCCCTGGTGTCCTTTAGAGGACAGAACCGGCTGTCAATGTGACTTCTTCTTTAGAAGTGACTTGTTGTCATTGTAGGAGGATAAAAAAATACCAAAAACACTAAAACATTTCTCCACCCGACCTGCAGCAGTCCACTCCACGTCCTTATTTATGTCAAAGCAGTAAAACAAATCTAAATGCGCTGCTTTTGTTTGCCTCTCTCTCTGCACTCACTTACCTAGAAAATACATTCACACTTGACAAACCTAAAGAGGTAAACCTCTTTGTAACACGGGCTGCAAAGTGAGCAACCCTGCCGAGGGATGTTTTGTTTTTTTTCAATCATACTGAAAGGCTTGAGATTTTTTTTTTTAAGTTTTATTTTAACTCCGCAAATCTCCTTCGAATCCCCACAAGAGCTGCTGTTGAATTTGAAATGAATCACTTCAGCTCTCAAAACACAACAGATCCTCAGCTCAGTAAATCTCCCGAGCCTTGAGTTCTATGACTTTGGCAGTATACTTCTGCAGTGATGACTGCACATGATGCTGCACATTCAAAGCTCATGGGGGGGGGGGGGGGGGGGTTGTCACTTATGTTTTCAACAACTGAGGTGCAAAACAAAAAAACTGAAGCCCTAGAATAACTAGCTCTAGTCCTTCTGTGATTTTCTTTTCTTTTGCACAAATCTGTCAAGCTTCTGCATTCATTCAGTGACAGAGGCCAGAGGCAGAACAGGCCCAGATGGCTGTGATTTGGAGAGCTGAACCTTTCAAATGAAGGCTAACGGGATGATCAAAAGTCCTGGATGAGTAAGGAAGAGGGGGGGGGAGGAAGTGAGGAAGGCTGGCCTGTGTTAAAACTGTGAATGAATACTGCTTTGGAGAGCAAGAAGAAAAAGATGGAGGGAGGAGTTGTGTGTCATACCGAGTTCAGGGACAGGTTGTTAAAGTCACAGACAGTGATACCTGTCATTATGCCTCCCGAGCCGACGCTGTGATCACAGGTCCATTGGTGTTTTCCTGAAGCTTTTATGGCTTTTATTGCAAACTCCCCCTCTTATGTGGAGATAGTGTTGAAGCGAGCCGCCACAACAAAATGTAATTAACTAAAAGACCTTGAAGGGAGATGCCTCATGGGTTTGTGATGGACACCTTCCACCCTTTTAGCAGTTGTTATGTTTCATCTCATCAATAGGGAACGCAGAAATGCTTAGTGACACACAAAAACACATCCGTTTTTCTTATCTCCATGTCATTAAACCCCTGCAGTGCACAGCTCTTCTCTCTCCACCCTCCCGCTAAACTTAGCGATGACAACAGCGAGCAAAGCTATTAAGCATCCAGCCCTGAACATCATTCTTTCTTTTCAGCCTTTTTAAAAACCCGAGCACACAATTGCCAGCAGGACAGATGGACCAGTCTCGATAGCGTTTCAATCACCACCACTTCAAAAGGCCGGCGCAGTATCTGCACACACAGAGGCTATTGAGCTGAGACGCCTCGGCTCATACGGCCGAGCCACTCTGCAGACAGCTTGTCAATATGCTGAGTCACTGGAAAGAGCACGGATGACAGGCGTTCGAGAGAGCCCATGGCAGAGTAGCCCCCAGGAGAGTGAAGGACCAGGTTGTAGAGCCACTCAGTAATAGCTCTCAGGAAATACAGGAAAGCAGGGCTAGCTCAGAGGAGCAGAGATGCCCAGGAGCATGAAAGGTATAACAGGTGTGGAGCAGTAGAAGTTTTTGACTTATCACGTTTGGCATTGGTTGGCATGCATGAGAACAGTCAGTGTAGAGTGTGCAACAGACAGAACACACTGGCCAAATCTGGAAACCCATTGTGTTGATCATTGACAATTTAGCTTTTTATACGTATATCTTCATGAACAGATATTTGTACATAAATGCAGAGAACAGGCAGGTCGACAATGTCTTCAGTCAAATGCAACACTCCTCTTACATTTCCAGCAGCTAAACCAGCAAGTAAACGATGATATCTCTCAATTTTAATCCAGACATGTGGAATCTGGATTGGTTGGGAAGACGACTGCCCATAAGTCGGGTTCTGCTCAAACCTTCTGTCCGTCAAAAGGAAACTTTTCCTTGCCAATTTTCTCAAAGACAACGCTCATGCTGGATAAAGCTGAGTCTCTGTAAATCAAATTACTAAGAATATTGTCCAGACTTGTATCTTGAGATAACTTATTGTTGCGTGTGTGTGATATAAATACAAAACTGAGGATGAAGTTGATTGATGTACACTGACTACCTCGGAAGCCCGGAAATATCTGCCGATGCCTCCGGGGATCTGATCATTTGACAGGCAATGATCGACTGGTTCCAAGATATGTCTCTGCAGAACTGTTTGTAATGACAGATCATACCACTGGGACCAGTAGCGGAATGGAACAGGTACCAATTTCCATTTCTAAAAAGACATCTTCATACCATGATGCATGCTAATGGATGTTAGCTTGTTGTTGTGGATTTTGTTCCTGTGTCCTTTGGGAACATTTTTGGCAGACAGCCTCGCATAGAAATCGGTGTTGATCATGAAAACATTCTGCAAACATTCATGTGTGATTGAAGACTTGGGCCTTGGGGTGGAAGCATGTAAAAGGCATCTAGTAGTTACGCTGAGTTTTTCCACATCGAGTTTCTGGCTGGGAAGCCCAACAGGTCCGGCGCTACGCTTATTCGGTAATCCACGCACACATCACAATTTACTAAAGAGGTGAGCGGGTCTTAATTTAAAGAGATCAAAGGCTCACTGATACACTTAACTCGGCTGGCACCCCAGGGAACCCACTTTGCCTAAGATTTACTTTATCCTCCAATTAGTACGGCTCGTTCATGTGATCTAAGCAGGATGCGTGCTTTGACTGATCTATCATGAGCTGAGTTTTCGAGTTTGAACGGGTAACACATAACACGCCTTCATCCGGACTGTTGGGTTTAATCAGATCCTAAGCAGTTGCCATCAGCCATCGCTGTCACCGTACCTCCTCCCTCTTTGCAGTCGAAACAAGTTCATCATGGGTTTGGACCCCACAGAGACAAACACTCCCTCACACCTTGTGATCAGGAAAAATCTGTCAGCGTTTTCTCTTAACTCCCTCTCTCCCCGGTGTCCTCTGTGGGGCTCAAGCTTCTATTTATTCCTGGTGGTTCATTTGAGCTTAATCACATCGCACCAACCAGCAGCCACCTGGGGGCGGGCAGAATTAATGAGTGTGAGGGACGGCCGGCAGATGGATGGGGGACCGAGCGCCCCTTTAGGAGTGTGCGTAGAATATCTGCTGGTTGGCGGGGGGGTGTAAAATCCTCTCCCAGCCGACTCTGTCTCACTGAGAGTAATGACGAGGAGAGGATGTCTGCAGGCTGACGGATTGTTCTGAGCTGTCCACACCTCCGAGAAAGTCTAAAGAAACCCTTTGGGCTCAGAGAAAGAAGGCATCTAATATCTATCTCACCAGTGGCACCTAAGAAAAAGCACACCACACCATGAAACATGGAGGATATAAGGATTAAGAACTATGTGATACAGACAGGACAGAAGTCCCCACCTAGGGGCTGGACAAATCAGAGGTGGTCACTTACTTGAATTAAGGTAGTGTGGATATTCTCAAGTACGACATAAAGAACACTCTAATGGCTCTGTTACAGAGCAAGGGACTAAAATGATTAAACCAATGAAGCAGCTCAGATGACAGAAGTTTTTTTCCTCTCATTTCACGATCACAAACTGCCATAAAAAAATTTCATTTTGGTGAATAGATAGATAGATAGATAGATAGATAGATAGATAGATACTTTATTGATCCAGAGGGAAATTCAAAGCATCCAGTAGCAGGTTACAAAGACGTACATGACATGAAACCTTCGTTACAAATTAACCACAAAACCGACGCCCCCCTAAAATATATGTGCAATCTAAACAAGAACCTAAACAGTTGAGGGAAAAAAATCTGTAATTAGACCTGAATTACTGTGATAAGTTTTTCAAACTTGGCATGAACAAATGAAGTTGTGACTTTTTGAGCATGCAGTCTATGGCTAAATCTTCTGACTCCCAAGGGAACAATAATTTTCTCCAAAAAGTAAACTATAACACCCACGAGGACTGGGTGTCTGTTAGAGAATCAGGTTACCAGTTCTGAGTATGATGTTGCCATGGAAATGGTTACTGCTCCTGCAGTAGCGCACTTTACTAACTTGTGTTGGGTCTCGTTGGAAAAAGCTGACATGTGCAATAAATGAAGGGAATTGAATGGATTATGGGATTGCATAGTTCCTTCACTCGTGGAAAAAAAAACACAGTCTTGTACCTTTGACTTTTATCCAAATGTTGTATTACACAGACTCAAATGTTTTATAAATCACAATAATTCACAATAATTCAGGTTGCTGGTTGGCTTCAATCCCAGTCTCCTGCAACCCAAAAGTGCTCCAGATGGCATAGCCATTGGTGTTTTAATGGGCTAAGATAGACTGACTCACTCACAGTTTTCCAACAGTATATATATCTGTAAAAGGCTGCAATAGTGTCAGGAGGTAAACATTATCAGGCTTGAAAAGCGACTATATAATCATTCAGTCCAATGACCGTTCACATCACTGACTGTTTATGTCGTGGTGGGCCATTAACACGGTCCTTTAAAATCAAACTATTGCAGTGATTGGCAACAAGCAAAACCAAGCAAATAGTGTTTGTTTCTAAGTTTGGGTACAAAAAGAGGGAATGAACGCTGCTATTGTTTAACTGGAGCAGATTCAGCACCACTTGGCATGCGGTTATTTCAGGCGATACCATAAAGTTATTGAGTCAGCCACTCTATTTTAATCCATATTTTACAGAAAATCTTGTGTTGTCTGTGTATTTTTCAAAGTGGGAAACATCGCAGCAAAAGGCAAGCAGACTACTTTGAGTGAACCTGTAGGAAATAAATGTGCAGCAGCTCTGCAGGAATATGTTATTTTAATATTGCATTAAGAAAAATAGGAAATAGGCCAAACATGTATTGTGGTTTTTTCTGAAAAGTATATGGAAGTTTCATTTTTTTATAGACTGAAGTGAAGATTTTCAAGGTGACTGTTTGGATTCATTTTGGTGCCAAAAAATGTTCAATGTACTGTCACGTAGTCTGAATTGATTTGAATGCAAAAGATTTTCGAAGGCACATTTATTACTGTATCTGTAATATATGTCCATGTGAAGGCAGTCTGCCAGTTTAGAGTAATGAATATAAATGGATCTTGTTTACTGTGGTAATATGATTCATACGCAGTCGAGAGTTTGCTTCATGGTTTGTGCATTCGTGATAGAACTGAGCAGATCCCACTCCATGTAGATTCATGCTCGGTGGATGTGAGAGGCATTAATGATTCCTCTGTTTTACTCTGTTGGCTCTGTTTTAGATAACTTGATTATGAGTTTCCCCTTTCCCTTATTTTTCTATGATGGGGGAGCCAAAGTAAATGTAACAAATGACAAGCTCTTTGAATGTGAAAAGTTGGACTACAATGGTTTTCTCACTTCTAACATCACTGGAAAGAAAACAACGATCTTGACAGATGCAATATTAAGTAAATTTTAAACTATAGTAGATGATTAATTGTGCTCTTTTTGACTCTCTTTTTTTCCATGTTGATTCTCATCCATCAATTCAAATTCTGTCACGACCACATCAGGTAAGAAAAGTTTCTTCCTTTTGAAAGTATGTCAATATGTTTCTCGTGAGTATGCGGTGGACTTGTGGTTTGCATGAATGATTTGCTCACCTTTTATAAAAGTACTTTTTTGCATTTATATTACATCCTTGACCAAAGCCATGACCCAACATTGAACTGAATTCTAACTGTAATTAAGTGTTGCAATGCTTTGAAAGCTCCTGCTCTATTATTTTATTGTCATGCTGTTTTTCTTCTCAGACCACGGCTTCTCATAAGCCAGTAAATGCTTTTTTTATGTATTTTGTGCACCACAGGGTCATCCTAAAATTGGTCCAACTTTTGGCAGCTTGTCACAGTCCAGCTTTTTTCGCTGGGATTAAAAACCATACACTCTCTAAAACATGGACGTATGTCTCAGTGTCTTCACCCATTGATTTCTGAAGAGGCAATATGAAGCCCAGTGATGGCAGTCGCCATATTGGAATCATATTGCTAACTAACATTTGATCAATCTAGTCAAAAGCAAAGAGGAAAAGCTGAGGTGGGCCACACAGTTACAATGCACTCACCTTTAAGCTAACTTAGCAACACCTCCTAATTATGCTTCATCGGCCTCACACTATCAAAACAGGTGAGTAATGAAAAAGTTTATCCCCTGTACAGTGTAGAGGCTCAGCCGACGCTTTAACCCACTGAGGCGCTGCACCTGGATTTACTAATGGACGCGCTAACGTTACCTTGTCGGATGAATGAAAGTCCAAGTCAAATTGCATTGTTGCACAGGTCATTCATTTATTTTACGTCCAGTGGCTCCACATTTCCATATTTCCATACCAAAAAAACAACTCTTGCATGCAACTGCTTAGTGATGAAAAAAACATCCTCCGGGCTGGAACACCTGACCAGTAACAAAGGATCCTACCTTTATATAGATAACCATCAATCACCCTGTGTGATCCTTTTCACAAACACCACACATTATTTTGATAATCTGCCTCTACATATCGTGTGTTACTGTAAAGAAATAGTTTTCAGATAGCAAAACTATTTTTTTTAACCAGGCTGTTAAAAGTTTTTTTTTCTGCTGTCAAAATAGCCACATCGGGATTCCTTGGCTTTTGCGGCCGGCCTCAAGTGGACAGTAGATGAACTGCAGTTTTTCACTTCTGCATCTGATCCATTTGTTTTTAACACTGGAGGAGGCTGCATGGTAAATACCCAAATAGTCCCCCTGCATGTGCAGCATCAGCCCACATCGTGAAAGACACTGCTAGTGTGGTGTGATCCCTGCTACTTTGTGACCTGTCCACAACCAATCACGTACAGAGTTTGACAGAAGACTAACCCCTGAGAGCTAATGATACCTTATAGCCCTGAGTAACAAGGCCTTCTGCAGCTGTTCTACTGCAGCTGCTATACTACTACACTGTGTAGTAGCGAGTTGCCAGCTTTCAAGGACAGTCAGAAGTTAACTCGTCCTCTCTCTGCATGCTGGCAGGAAGGCTGTCTGATTGGACTCAAGTGCACAAACTGCAGCCTCTCCACTGGCTGCTCCAGCATCAATCATTCTGCCGTATATGTCCAGGGAAATTATGCCATATGGTTATATATTATGTAAGCCCTTGATTACGATGTATGAATGGCAGGAGTTGTATTTATGATCATGGCTTGTCCTTGTGGTTTCTTTGTCAGGGGGGGGAAGGTTTTTGCTGATGGCTGAAAGGAGCAGGTTGCAGCATCACTTTGTCAGCTGTTTCTTTGGCGGCATTAAGAGGAAATGTAATCCTCCGAAGGCTTTTATATTCTCCCAAAGAAGTGCTGTTCTCACATTCTGAACGTGTCAAAAACATCCTTACTCTGGGTGTACCTTGCAATGTACTTTTCAGAGACACACCTGCTTTTTTTTCCGGTGTGGCCAGGATGGAAAATTGGCAGAGCTCATACCGAGCTGCAAATTCTTAACCCCAGTTTTCCAATCCCTTTTCATCTCCTCCTCTCTCTCTATGTTTCACTCCACAGCAGACATTCGGACATGTCACAGTTGGAAAAGCAAAGCAGGTGTAAATAATAAAATCAATAAATGCCTGAATTGCGTTTAGCTGCCCGGGTGTCAGTGTCGTGGTTACTGTGCATGCCCGACTCACTGTCACACTGTCAGAGCTTACTGGGAGCCATTGTCCATGTTGTTAGTGCTGTTCCCCACTATGACAGGTCAAAATGTGTGCTGCGAAAAATAACTTGCTGCCTCCGGGGTTCTGCTGGATGGAAGGGTAGAAAAGTGGAAACTTCAGGTTGAAATTGGCGTCCAGCTCTGAAAACCAAGAAATGTTCCTCTCTACAGTCGCTCTCCGCTAGACATTTTATAGTCTTTATTAAAAAGATCGATATGTTCTGCCCCCTTGCTATGATATTTAGCTTATGCATGAAACTTCAAGGTAAGGTCACTCTTCAAGTTAAATCAGGAATCTTAAGATTGAGACAAACACAAAGTCTGACTGTTTCTTTGAAGTGAATATAAGTGCAAGTTGAGAGTAGTTTTTCAGGCATGTTAGAAACTTCTTAGTTTCTTCTTCTGTAGCGTTTAGAGCTTTTACATTTTCAGAGAGAAAGTGTGTTGAAATAATGATACGGCCGTGTAGAATCACCCTTATCTTGAAACTGACGTTAAAGGCTTTATATGCTATTTTTTGATCCAGCAGATGTCGCCCTTGAGCACCAGCATGAAACCAAAACAACTCGCGCTGCATTGTTGTGTTAGCATGCTAATGCTAGCGATCTTTATTATGCTGGTATCTTCACACTGCATGTAAATTTACCTGAAATGAGCGTGATCTAGAAACACAGTTAAGCAGTGAGTACAGTATGTTATTCTTCTTTTCTCTAGTCCCTCAATTAAACAATTTTTATACGCGAGGGGAGGAGTCAGCTGGCCGTCCAGGCGATGTAAACAAACTGAAGATAGGACTCAGAAAACTCTGAAAACATCACAGACAGTGGGACTCGGGTGTTACACCCATTGTAGACAGTCATGACTCACAGAGTTATTTTCAGAGGATAAACTTGATTTCTATTATATTTAAGTCTGAAAAATTGCATATAAAGTTTATTTATAAGTTTACTTTAAGTCACATGTTGGGAGAAACTAAAATCCCTTTAGAGCTCCTCTGAGGAGTTTTTAATGTGGTTATGCATTAGATTGAAAATCACACTGGTGCATTTATCAAACCGAATCTTCAGTTTCTTTCCTATGATTTTATTTTAATGGATTATATTGCTGCCTTCTGGTTGGTGTCACACAAGGAGATTATAAGCACCTGGATTGGAAGAGCCTCATTTACATTTTGGGGGTAAAAGAGTGACATTGAGTGAGATGTTTGAGTGCTTTAAGACAGCATGAGGAGTTTTTCATCAGAAAACAACTTATTTATACCTGCAGGGGAAGATCATCTAAGAGATAAGATTCACCGTTTTGTCCACATGGGGTGCCAAAATCAAGTGAAAATGACCAAACTGTCCAGTCTTAGTTATATACGTTTGTTCTCATAAATGAAAGAGAAGCAGATGTTGGCAATTAGATTCTTGCTGACAGGAAAACAAAAAAAAATGCTCATAAAAAATGTACAAACGTAAATCAGACTCAAAGTAAATTCAGAAATAAGAAAAAGAGAATCTAAGACACAGACAAAGACAAGGGGTGGCAGTAGCTCAGTCTGTACGGACTTGGGTTGGGAGCCAGAGGGTCATCGGTTCAGTCCCTGGTGCGGACCAAGTCTGGTAGCTGGAGAGGTGCAAGTTCACTTCCTGACCACTGCAGAGATCCCTTTGAGCAAGGCACCGAACCCTCCCTACGAGCTCATGAGTGCTTGCTGTGGGCAGACCCCTCACTCTGACATCCCTCCATAGATCCTATTTCTGAATATGTGTGTATTTCAGCCTATGTGTGTGTAGCATGTGCAACAACAGTGTAAAAATCCAATTTCCCCTTCCTTATAAAGTACACTTCCTTCTAAATAGTGCAGTCGTAAAACTACTAGGATCAAATATTTATTAAATATGAATATTATAAAGGAATATATAAGTGAAAGAAGCTCGATGACGTGTGCCGCTCTTTTTAGTTTTCTAATCTTTTATCAAGTGATTCCATTATGAACTGAGCTGCGACCAACTCACCCAAGTTCAAACAGATTGTGATCTTCAGTTTCACAGTTTGAAACACTTCCAGTCACACAGCAGCAGCAGCAGCAGCAGCAGCAGTAGCAGCAGCAGTAGCAGCAGCACTTTATATATATTCCCAACAGGATGAAGAACTGCGTGTGACACTGCTGTAACTCCACTCCTTCAGTCATCGGGACTGAAATCCCCAGAAAGCATCAGGATGATTGATGATTGATGCTTCTCTCTGCTGATTGCCTGATTTCTTTTTCTCTCTCCCCCCAAAACAACCCTTAAGTCCTGAATGCTGCCTGATAATGAAAAGACAACTCATAGAAACCACTCTGACTTCTGTCTGACGTCATACACCTCAACTACTTCAAGGCTTTTTCAGTTTTTTTGCCGATTGATTGAAGACTACCTTTATTCAATTATGTATACAGTCAGCTTTGACGTCCGTCATTCTAACTTTCTCTCTTTTCTTTTCTCTGTCTACGTCTGCCTTTGTTCCGTCAGACAGCTTTGCGGCATACTGAACGTCTTACTCTGTGTGCACTGCATCTAAAATTTATCCAGAGAATGAAGGTGGATAGCATGCCAAGTGGTGAAACACCATGTGCACGGCCTGCGGAGTCTTGATTGAATGTGTATTGTTGGCACGCTGGATTTGACACGGTGATATCATAGCACACAAGATTCAAATCCACGATTCTCTGCCTCTCACATCCCTGCATGTGCCTGGTTTCTATTCTTCTTCATTATCATCCTCATTGGAAAAAAAAAAAAAGGCCCTGCAGCTGCATCCACTACGTGCCGGCGTTCCGACATTCATCCTTGCAGAATTCAATTACCGCTTGCCTTTCTTTCTTTCTTTCTTTGCTCTCATTCATCCAAAACCTTGAAACAGCTTTTTATCATTTTTCATAACAATGCCCCAATATCATAAATCTGTAGCCCTATGTTCATTTCACACCACGTTCAGAGGGATTGTGCCAGAAGCAGGATGGGGAGGACCGATATGAGTGACATCAATCACAGGCTGGTTCACCGCTTCGCCCCGGCCCGCAGAAAAGACAGCGTTCGGGATGGGGAGCGTTGCTGCCGCTCCCTTCAGTTGTTAGTGTTTACAACCTGCTGTCTGCTATTCTTTTTCAAAGCAGCCCGTTTTATCTTCTTTGTGCCTTATCAATCTGAGGGAGCCTTCTCTCAGCTGGGGTCTTATCTGACCCAGGGGTCATTGAAGAAACCTGCTATCTGAGTCGACGATAAGACCGCTTTATTTCAAGGGCTTTGGAGATAATTCTCTGGACTTGTTTTGATGGGATTTCCGACTTTCAGATGGAAATTTTGTTTTATCCAAAGTCTTTTCTATCAGGAGATGTATTTCTGTTTCGCAACAAAAGATTTTTAATCTTATAAATGGCCTGAAATCCTAGAGTATAAGCTTTTACAATTTGGCTGGATTTTAACAGAATTTAAAACGGAAACATTATGAAAATATTCTTATTCTAAGAAGAATAAACTATTAGTTATTATCTTCTAACAACATTTTAGAATTTTCATTTTAAGGATGGCTCAGGCTAGCATTCATCTCAAAGCACCACTGACATAAGTGCCACAGTTTTATATCAAACATGCACAACATTTGGACAACGGAGAACAGTTACGCTTTTGTCTCATTGAGAAGTGACTCCATCTTTGCAACAATATAAAACTCCAAGAAATCTTCATGCTAACTTGAAGGCGGCAGCCATATTTGACCCTGAATCAATCCGATGTCTTCTTATCTCAGTGAGATAAACAGCTTTGCAGAGTTTCCTCCATTTCTTCTGATATCTTGACTGCTGACTGAGGAGGCCCACAACTTGAGATATGTGCCTTCCTTTTCCGACCCTGACCCCTCTTATGAATGTAGAAAATCCAACTCTGAGGTCAAAGGCAAATTTGGGATAACATCCGACTATTTTTAATAATGAAGCCTGTCCTCTCACGACATGTGCTCCAGTCCTCACTGTGCGTTTGCTGAATAATTTCAAAAGTCAACCTTTTTTTTTACCCTTCTAAGGTTAATTATTCAAATCTAGTCAAAAGTTCACATCTTATCTGTTATTTTGAATAAGTTAATATTAGCTCAGGCTAATTAATATTAAATAATGCCATAATTCAAAAGGCTTTGTACAAGTTTTATATGCAAGAGGAGCTGACCTGTTGGCTTTTTGAGCGTGCCAGCCTCTTGGTTCTTTATATTTAATACATTTGTGTAATTTGTCACCATGTGAGTACATTCTCAACAACTTATTAATGGCTTTGGATGGAAGAAATAAGTGAATTGGGTTGTAAAAGTTATTAAAATACATTGTAAAGAGAGCTCTCTTTGTCCCTGTACGGCCTTAAAACCATCCTTGGTACACCAGTTTACTTTTTCCAACTCATAGTACAGTTTAATTGCCTTCTTCTCTGAGTGTTTTTGATCTAAAGATGGTGCACAAAGTCAAAGGAAGCCTGAGGAGTGGAGACAATTAGTTAAAAGCCTTTACTGTAAACACCACAATGAGTGATGCCTGAACCCAAGCCGGGCTGTGTGATGAAAACAGGACACTTTTTCCACCTAATGACGTTTCCATCACCGCCTCTGATGGCTAATTGAAAATGTATTTATTCCTCTGAATTAGCCCCCCCCCCCCCCCGCTCCCGGCTTTACCCTCCCTTCCTATTAGGAAGATTGGCTGCAAGCGTTTAACTTTGTGCGTCCACTTAGGAGTGAAATGGTTTGAGAAAGAATAATCATCGCCGCGATGGGTTTGTGTGTCGACTTGATTAAGTGGCGGCATGCCTTTGAAGTGCCAAAGTTTGATTTCAGCACATGTGCCAGCGTCTCTCCCGGAGGGGTTTTTACTGGGGCAGAGATTTCGCTTGATGTCAGTGCTTGTGAAATGAGCAAAAAAAAAAAAAATTAACTTATAATTGCCTCTGTTGAAACTGATTTAAACGAGGGGAAAAGGTGAGGCTATAGATGCATAGTGTGACCTTGTGTGGCTTTCAATTTAACACATTTCTCTGGATAAACATTTTCTTTTGGTATCATACCCTCCCTCCCTCCTCCTACTCCTCCTCCTCCTCGTCTTCCTCCTCATTCGCTTGCTACAGTATGTTAACCAGGGCAGGCTAACAGAGGTGTGGAGTGGAACAGATGTCATTATGCATGCCTCTGAAGATTAGCTAATCACCGGCACCACCTGGGTGTGCTGATTGCGATTAATCCACTATTGTAATTGAAAATTAGGGGGGTTGCACCACAAAAGCATGCGGTCTCTTCATTGGCTCTAATAGATTTCGAACACCTGCCACACTTGTCATTCGCGCTGAGAGCTGGGATATAGCATGGAGCCTCCAGGTGCACAGCTGTGGGACCACTCCCGTTATGATGGACATTAACACGCTGACTTATAAAACGGTGGTGTCAATTATTCTGTGAGGCCATTCCACAAATAAAACTAAAAACTAATAGCTGAAAGTTCATATTGAACTGTCTCATTCAATTCAACCAACCTAATTCTGAGTGGAGTACAGGCCTGATTTTATCTCATTTATTTCCTGAATTACATACTCTACAGTGGAACTGCTGCAAGCCTTGCCTTGCCTGCACACTTCAGCCATGAATATGAATCAGCGTGCGTAGTTAATGATAATTAAGTGATAGTGAGGCTGTTCTGGCAGATACAAAATGAAGCTTTTTTTTTTTTTTTTTTATAAACAGCAGAACAACGCTGCAGTGTCTCCATGTTGCGTCAGCAGTTCTTGCTAAATGGAGAGTGAAATTATTTGCGATTTACGTTCGGCTTCCAATCTTCCCAACTGTAATGAGAACTATTGACTGTACTGTTGTGACTGATCAGTGTGAGAATTCATTTAATCTACTTTCTCAGGCGAGTGCCATAGTGACAAACCTTTAGCAGGATGCACTTGTCAGTGACTGAAACCCCTGCATGACATGTCATTAAGTCATCCTACTGCCAGCTCTTTGCTTCTTTTCCCACTGATAACCCTCCCCCACTGATACACTGCGGTAAAGTGGAATATTCTGCAGAATTTCCTCCATGCTGTATCTCATGGTTAATTATGTATATCTACACTGTGTCTTTATCATTTGGCATCCTCATTCCAACCACTCCTGTGGGACCTGAGCTCTCATAAAGGGACGTCCTGTTTGAGTAATTAAGCCTAATGGATTCCCCTCACCAGGGGATTCCCTGACTTAATCTGCTGTGTCACCAGTGGGCATGTGGGCATGTGTGTGTGTGTGTGTGTGTGTGTGTGTGTGTGTGTGTGTGTGAGTGTAGAGCTGCTTTTCCATTCTGAGTACCTGGAACTTTCCGCCCCATCAATTACTTGTCAGGGAAAGACAATTTTTGTTTTGCACACTGTATGACAGCTATTCCACCAAGGTCTAAAAGCCTAAAATAGCTTCTTTCTTATTTTTACCCATCAGTTTTTCACCCAACAGAACATAAACAATGACGTCAAAAGCCCCTTGATGGGCATCATTAATTGTCCGAAATGCAACCCCATTCATGTGAACAGAAACCAAATGTAATGGTTCCTGGTTGCAGATAAGAGGGGGTCTGCTGCACAAATGAACACAGGGTGAACATGCCTTATTGTTTGCGTAATGTTGAAAGTGCACAGATAACACTCACTTCCACAGACACATGTTCACAGAGGAAGTTCAGCTTTCCTACCCTCGCAAACCCAATACAAACATGCACGCACAAACAGAAGATCTGTTTTCTGAATAACAATTACCTCCCCAGACGGCTTGACATTTGGCCACAGACAGCGACCATGTTCAATGTTTAATTTCATGTGGACACAAAAAAAGTTCAAATGCCAAAAGCAAAATTTCTCAAGAGACAAGGAAATTAGTTACTTTGGCGATCCTTAATTCTTCCCTAAAATGGACTTTTTTCGTTTCAGCTGTTGTATAAATGTTAGAATATTGAGTGTATTTCATATGAGTATTTTTGAGTATTCAGGGAGACCTAAAGAATGAACTCCTCATCAACTCCACAAGAAGTCCCCTAACTTCCTGCTTAAGGCCCAAAGATTAAAGACAAAAAAAAAAAATCCCCCCCAAAAAAATAAGCCAAGATCAAATAAGGTACCACTTTATTAGCTCCGTTTGTCTCTGCTGCTGTCACTCTGGCGCTGTCACACTGTTCCCCCTCACTCCTCCTTCAGTGCTGCCAGCGCCAAACTTGTTTTTCTCGGCGCTCGACACATGAGAGCAAAGTTTTCTTCTCCACGCTGTGAGATGGCAAAGCTTTGAGCTGTCAAAAGAAACCTTGAGGAGTGTGTGAGAGGAACGCCGAAAAAGGGCGAGGGATGTTTGACTGTGTTTGAATTCATGGCAGTGCGCCTCCACCTCGAGCTGTGCAAAGGGGGGTGCTGAAGATGGACACAGGAGAACACCCACAACATCTCAAGTTGGATTGTCTCTCCATCAGTGCATGCAGAAAGCAAACATTTCTCCACTGCCTTATTTTTTCCCTCCCTCCTACATTTTTGACCTCAAACCAACCATGTGTATTGTTCATGTTTTCTTATTGCTCCGTCTTCTCCAGTGCTTGGGTGTATCAGTAGAGCATCTGTGTCAAAACAACCCAGATAATTATCATTGAGTGAGTCAGTGGAGAGTGAGTCAATGTGTTTCGCGGTGAGGAGTGACCATGTCCTCAAGTTTTTATCGACATGTCAATATGTCTCTGAAATAATATCTCTGTGGTTTTGTGCTTGCGTGTGTAGTCTTGTCAGACGAAAGTGATGCTTGGGGAAATGCTCAAGGCCGGCCTAGTAAATCAATTCAATTTTTATGAGGCTTATTCATAGATGTGGTTCACCCCAAAGCCCCATTCTTTTCGTCATGATTTAAACCACCCTGCGCTTTTGAAAGTGAGCCTCTCATGGGGGGATGCTAACCCCTTCCCCTTGTCTGTTTGTTTGAAAGAAAGCAAATTTAAGTGAGTCAGCGTGAACCAAACCCACATGGAACAAATCAGTCCAAACAGAAAGATCCAAAAACCCCCCCACCTCCAAAGGAATCTCAAGCGAGCCATCTCTCTGACATCATTCTAATAACAAAGACCTATGGACCAAGAGGGAGAGGACTCTGCTCTCTTAAAAACTGCACTGACTGCATCAGTCCAACACCGTCCGTGACTCACCCACTCGGTCTGGGTGTCATACTGCCACACTCTGTGTATGCACAGGTGATTGCTCACTATCCCAGTCTTTCTTTGGGGTCCCAACCCCAAATGAGGTGGTGTGGAATTCAAATGGGGGACCCCTGAAATTTCTAAATATTGATCTAAATAAACGATATTGGATCATTCTACCTCAGTAAAGCTACATGACGTTATCCAGTTCAGCATTGGCTACTGTGAGCTGTATCCCATGCTTAAAAAACTACAAAAAAACTTGCAGTATCTCGGGTCTGTTTCTCATCCATGCCTCATATGGCCAGCATTAATCTCCCGGTCTCTCTGCCCGCAGCCACAGTAATATACCTGAAACAGCCTAAGTGTGGTCTAAAATGAATCTTTACTTGCAACACAATAAAGAAAACTACCACATGATTAAAATTGTTTTAGGCAACAAGCTGTATGTGTTTTGGACTTCCCGGGTCCCCAGAGGTTTGTGACGTCAAAGTGGGGCCACAAGGCTAAAAATGTTGGGAACCACTGCACTATTCGTTTCAAGATGCTAATGGAGCTGCTCAGGATGTTAGCACCGGATCATTTTGCCTTTTTGGTTGTGTATTTACTGTACAAATGAAGATGTTTCAATCCGGCATTTACAGTAACTTTCTGTAACATTTAAATGCACAGTAAAGGGCAGTTTGAAAACACTTTTACAAAGTTTTACTGTGCATGTGTTTTACCTTAGTTTGACACTTAACGTACTCAAGAAACCATTAGTCAAAGAGAAGTCTTAGAGGTCAAGATTCAATGAACTTGAACTATTTTACTTATCCCACTAAAATTTCATAACTGGTATCATGTGACTAATCGACTAATCTGATCTACAAATGCCTTAAAAATGCAACTGTTAGTCAACTCAGAACATTTTCAGTGGGGAGCAGCTCTATTATGATCTCATACTCGTACACCAATGCAGCGTTCCCCTCACATACCCTGCAGTGTTTTTTTTTTTGAGGGTGTTGTCTGACTCAGTCGAACCCCATTTCTGTCCGTCCAACAACAGCAGCAAGAAAACAGATGTTCATTTTGATTCGCTCCAGTTCAGCACCCCACCCATACGTGAGTCCATCGGTGTACTGCGGAAGAATTATTTATTTTACAAAACTAACGTCTGTTTCGCCCCAACTGGAAGAATTCTAATTCAAGTCATCAGAGAGAGAGAAACCAGAAAACAGCATGAGATAAATATTCAGTTGACATTCAGCGGGTGTAGCGAGGTTGTGCCTCTGATTCTCTTCATATCATCACTCTGGTGTCTGCCCTGCTCAAATCCTTTTCATCTGCTGGGAGCGACTGATGTGGCTGCCCTCTCGTCCCCGGGCATATGACAAGCTTATTGAGCAGCCCCCATGTGGGTGCTTTCAAAGACATACAGATAAATCATGGACTAAATGTCAGTACTGGCCGAGCAATGTCCACAGGCTTCACTAAGCTATACAGTCATTGCAATTTCCCTTACACCATACTATTTAAAACACCCTCATGCACACATGCATACACATTTCTCAGTTAGAGGGACGTTGGGTGGACATAGAGCTCAGAGGACTGCCAGCCAGCCGACTCAGCCAGCCGACTCACCCCAGTGATAGCCAAGCATCCTATTCTGCAGCCAGAGGCTCCTGCAACACCCATGATGGATGGATGGATGGAATGTAGGAAAGTGGTTTCTCTTTCACGCTCAACATCCCTACCTGACCTCCTGGCTGTGACTGAGTGTGTGTGTGTGAAAAATAGTGGATACACCATTCCCTGGATCTGGAATTACTATTATTTTCTTTAGTGGCAGCCACTGGTGATAGCAGGGAGTTAAGTTAAGGACCAGTGACGGACCTCATTGAGCTGAGGTTGTATCAACTGCAGTTATACTCATCAGGGTATTCCCACTCCTTCATCTATTGTTCCTTATTGCCTTATTGTTTAAGATCTTACAAGAAAGTTGAGATTAAAAGTGAATTGTTGAATTTCAAACAAATGTTGAAATGTCTGAAAACAGAGCCCTGGTGTGTGCCTGTGTCTTCCGGAATGTGATTTGAAGATGTGTACTGTTAAGTCAAGGTTGGATATAACATCTGGGTCAGAACCGCAACAAGAGATGCAGAAAATAAATCTGCAACTACTGCTCCTTAGGCTGTGATTTCCAGTATTCAGTGCCTTCTACTCAGCTGTGAGCTTCATTAGCAGGCATGCCTCAAACATCAATACTGAATGCCCCAGACCTTTGAAGCAGGCCTTACACACATATTGCAGGCCCATTCCATCACCACTGCAGTTGATGTGAGTAGAGGAACAGAACACTTACCTCAGTAGGTACCTGCTGCATGCAAATCATGTCTTTCTCACATTTTATACCGAGCGATGCAAGAAAACGTTGTCATAACCACAACACATGCTCAATTTGGGCGTGTTCTCCAACACACAGCATATTTTTTTCGGTCTAAAAATGTTAGCTGTGTTTATATGTGAGAGAGATAGGGGGAGAGAGAAAGAGTCTTTTTTGCGCATCTCGCCCTTCACTCTGATGCATCAGGCAGCATATTGCCAGTGACAGCCCAAGTTATTGAGGCTAAGAGCGCGTCACTTCACTTGCTCTGCAGAACGGTAATCCACAGAGCCGCAGAAGCTGCTGCTGCTTCTGCTGCTTCATCTATCTCCATATGGTTCCTTTCTTCCCCATCCTGCGATAATACACTGATTGATCTCGGCCGCATGTCGCTTCTTTGGTTCCCTCTGATCCGCTGATGACGATGAAACTCTTTGTCTCCTTCTCCATGCGAGCGGAGGTAAAGATCATTCTCTATCATGGAGATGAGGTGAAAAAAAAATGGTTCCACCCTTTGATCTCTGTGGCAGGCTCTCTGAAACAT
Organism: Labrus bergylta; assembly: GCF_963930695.1. Taxonomy (NCBI): domain Eukaryota; kingdom Metazoa; phylum Chordata; class Actinopteri; order Labriformes; family Labridae; genus Labrus; species Labrus bergylta. The sequence goes on from NC_089206.1 coordinate 5,987,443, forward strand.
AGGGTGTGGAAGTGTGTGTGTGTGTGTGTGTGTGTGTGTGTGTGTGTGTGTGTGCGCATGTAGGCTCGAGCTGTGTTTGTTTTTGTTTTGCAGGTTTGTGTGTTTGTGTGCAGATAGACAGACGGAGGTTTCACACAGCAGAGAATGCAAACAGCAGAAGGCTTTTGATGAGAAAAAGAAGGGAAGGGAGCATCTTCTTCCTCACTACATCAAATCCACTCGGCCTCCACACAACACATCCGCCAACTGAACAACGGAGCAAAGAGAGAAATGTGCTGACGTGTACGTGCACACTGCACACACATGCTAAGATAGCCGTATTCCTCTCTTGAGCTCTGCTGCATTTTTTTTACCCAGTCAGTTGTTCCTATTTGTATACCTCACAAGCAGGTTAACCTCACTGTCAGAGATTTAGAGCTGAATGAACCAAACATTCTGGGATATTGGATACTAAAGATGAAAGGGAAACCAGAAGCTATAAAGACAAGAACAAAAGCCTAAAGACATCTTGTTAAAAATCTCTCCTCTCATCCCATCATTTCTCTCCCCCGCCTCCTCCTGCTGGTCTGCCAGGTCGTAACACCTGAAATGCATGCTTGAGCGATGCCCTTGGCAGTAGTGGACAACAGAGGTCTGTATGGCTCGTTAAATTCTGTCTTGCTGTATTGATCGTTTTTTGTTCTTTATGTTGTTTGTTAGATTCTTCTTCTGCAGAGACTCTCTGAGTGGCGGCCTCTATACAGGCCACAGGCCAATGCACCATAGACTTGTTTTAGGGCTTGTATTGAGCTTTATATTGCCTAAAGTCAAACAGAAAGTATATATAAAAGCTCGCTGACACACGTCCATATCCACAGAAAACAATCATGATGAATTAATAGATGTTTCAGAATGAAACAAACAAAAGCCCAATCACCTCAAGTATGACCTGTATGGTTTTTGTCAAATCAAGTCAACAGATTACCAATGAACTCAACAGTATTAATCAACTGGGGACCATAAATGTCATTTTTTATTTCATATTTTATTTATCTAATAGCTGTTTAGATATGTAAGTCTTTGCTGGTTGGATTCCATTCAGGAAAAGCTTGTAAAATATGAGCCCTTACCCATACTTAGATTGCTTGCTTGACTTATCGATGCCCATGGAATCAAGTTCACAATATCTTGATCAGCTTAATTTGTCAGGTATATGTGTACATATAAGGAATTTGACTCAGGTTATCTTACTATACATGATCCCACAACTTAACCGTTGGACCTAGATAACCTAATGCTTGATTAATTAACTTAGGACTACACCAAACACAAAAAATATCTGTCCCAAGGCATGTTTAAGTTTTGCATCTCTTGGAAAGCGGGGAAACAGCCCCATTTCCCAAAGATATGTTATCTTTGAACTATCCCTTTAACTTGGTTGCCCACTGAGGCTTTTCTATGTAATGTCCTTTTGAAATATAATGTTATAACTGAGCTTCCTATGAAACTGTTTGGATCACAACTGGGAATGCCCACTGCCTATTTGGGCCTCATGCCAATGTAAATATCCAAACTCAGGAGCTGGTGACTGCATAATAGGATCAATTAATGGCCAGCATTAAATAGCACTGAAGTTTCAAACTGTGACATATTAAAGTCAAACTTTTCCAGCATGGACCACCAAAGGACAACCACTGCAGTGTTGACAGCAGTGCTCAGGGAAGTAGTTTGATATGGACACTGGGCGAAGGAGAGGTTAAAGTCAGGATCTGTCAGTCTGCTCCACATCACAGGACGAGAACAGGAGAGGAGAATAAGCCCTGGCCGCTCAGGATGTGCCACAGGGGTGGCTGTGACTGTTCTTTCACCTCCCTGTTCAACTAAGAATCCAAAAGGGACAGAAAAGACAAGCAAGGAGCGACCTTAGTGTTATTTCAGCTTTTTGTTAAATGTCTTCCTCTAAGCCTCAATAGGATTAGAAAGCACTGTTTCAAGGTCACCTCTCACTCACTGGGAAAAAAAAAAAAAGCTCGGCACTTTGGTCACATGCTGTAACAGAGTGACTAGGGAGGGACGGGGTACCTTGAATTAGCGCGAACTCATCTCCTTTAGCAATAAGTCATTGTCCTGACCTTCACACGTTGCCCGGCTGCTTGTCAGCAAGACTGTGGACACAAATACTCCATGTGTCAACAGAATAGGTGTGTACTCTTAAAAATGGGCCAAGAAAGCATTGAGCCAGTTTTATCTCAAACATGTAACTAATGGATATTTAGCACAGTAAGCCAACAATAGAAGGCCAGGCAACCAGAGCCAAGAATGTATTACTGTATGCAGAGTGCTCTGGGACACCAACTATGGCGTTTGCCAAGTGTACCCATGATTATCACATTCACTATTATAATACTGCAGCAGTAAGTCTATAGGCAATATGTAGCAGGCATAGACTGGATGTATAGTATGTAGCATATTAGAAATGCTATCTTTTGATTAATCTAGAAACTGGCAAAAAATCAGAGCTGAGGCGGGCCTTAAGCACCAACAAAAAGGTATCATAGTGGTCAACTGTACTCCCCCCTTAACTATGCAAATGTGTGAATAACTCTTAGCCTTGATAAAGTCAAAAGTATAAGTTACCAAAAACGTAACAACCAACTCTACGATGTGAACAAATAGGAAAATAAGTTTTTAATACCTTTTTAATACCTTTTTTTAAATCAGGCTTTAGACATGAAAATTAGCTCAAGTGTTTGCACAATTTTCTGCTTAAACAGTTGATCATGCTCCTGTTCCAAGTTGCTCGAATCAAACCACGTTCCTTTTGGCGTCAAGCTCAAACCAGTTACAAAAAGCACCTTTTTTCCCTGTTAGCCATGTAAATGTGATACTCATGGCTTCTGACTCCAACTTTGTTGAAACTTTTTGAATTGGAGTGGGGAAGTTGTAATAGAAGTTTTTCAACCAGGTCATTAGCCATTTTATTCCAAGAACACACAGCTTTGTACAGGCTGACCTTATGTCGAGATACAATCCAGCTAATTGGAATTTAAGAGGGATGTCTCTACCCTGAGGGGTGGATAGGGCCATTTGGGACATTGATTCCATTCATACAACATTTTTCATCACGAAGCCTACCTCTATCTGCAATTATCGCTAGGTCTCCGCCGCGGCTAATTGACTTCACACCGACTTCTTTTTGCCGGCCAATTACAGCTTCTTGCTTTAACAGTGTCCAGAAGAGCAAAAGAGCTTGTCTCCCAGGGGGAAACACTCCACCTCTCTTATTTAAGGGAAAAACATTGAAGGGGAATGGTAGTACTTCTAGATTGCTCTCAGGGAACATTAGCATGGGATTGGAAGATGGGACCATCAAAGGTATGACCCAAAATACCTGTCTGTTTTTACCTGTTGCTTTCTCAATAAAAAACAAGACATGTCAGAATTAACTTATTTGTCACTTTGCTATTTTAAATGGAAAGTGAAGAACCATTCAACTTTTGATTTCCTATTTGCCTGTCATACAGAAAGAACCAGGCCATTTTGTGACCTTGAGTTGCCATTGAGCCTTACAAAGTGTTAGTCAGCAGATATTCTGAGTTTCTTGCTGTTTTTGGGGCTGCACTGCTGTCCGGGAATTACCTCATCACCTCACCCCTGCTGGTGACATCTCTGCATTGCTTCTTTAATTTAGGAAAACAAAGTGTGCTTCAAGCCCATTGTTATTTAACTCTCCATTAACCTCTTCTAGGTGCCTATTAAATATCTGTTCTGCTTGTCAATCGTTTTTTGCAAAGGTCAGGTGAAGGCATGCTGATGTGCTGTTTCTGTAGCACGGACGGTTATCGAGCCAACTACATGCAAGCAGCACTAAGATTGACCATAGTGCTCAGAACCCACTGTGCAAGTTTATGTGCCTAAAAAAATGTATTTCAATATTGTTTGTTGAATCAAGATTCTATATAGTTTTTTAGCACCACTTTAATCCAGACTGAATTATCTAGAAAAATCACTTTTTTCTGACAAGTCATCGTACAACTCCACGCATGGAGTAAGTAAATGTGTTCTATTTATTATTCAGATTAAGTCTTTGATGACTTTTGAGTGTCTGGCAAACCAATAAGTAATGGAAATACAAATAACAGAAGACAGTGGGATCAGGTGGATAAGCCATCAGATGAATGAGGTTTGCATTGAAAACTGAATATAGACTTAGAGACTTAGACTTAGACTTAGACTTAGACTTTCTTTATTGTCATTCAAACTTGTACTTTACAGTGCAGATAAGAACGAAATTTCGTTGCATTTGGCTCGTTGTAGTGCAGGATAAAAACAGCAGCATGTATTTACATATAAAAAATAAAAATAAGGTGCAGATATAAATAGATATAAAAAGAAAAACTATGAGTAAAAATATATACAGTCTATGGAGGTTTCTTACTGGAAAAGTTGTATTATCTTTCTGACAGATGTTCTCCTGACCTTGAAAGAGCTGTGTCTGAGACTATACACCAAAGAGAAAAAAAACAGATGTTGAACATGACTAGATTTGATGAGGCACATTACAGGTGTTGTTGCAGCTGTCTGAACAACTGCTACACGATGCTTTGTGTAATTATCTTAACAAAGGATTGTGGAAATTGAGAAGGCGTTGATATGCTTCTGACATTGACTCGGTGCCTTAGGGCTATCAAACAATAAGTCAAAAACAATGCTACTACATTTGTTTGACAAAAACTAGACATGGCTGAAGCTTTTGTCTGGTCTACTGGCTGTAATACTCTCGATGAAAGAGCTTTTCGAAGCACTTCAGTAGTTTTGACATCGGTTACAGGAAATGACAGATGGTGAGGTGAGCTCGGAGTAGCAGTTTCCCATGGCAGATAGCGTAATGTAAGTGTCCGAGGGGACTAGGGAGAGCTTGATGGGCAGCAGCATGTGCTTTGTTTTCATTCGCTGGATGTGAGTTTGATGGAGAGAGAGGGGCAGGAGACAGAAAGTAGGGGTATGTTAGTACATCCAGACAGTCTGTTTTCAGCCTTCGCTTAGACCCTCTCATGAATCTTTTATTATTGATCAAACACCGGCTTCCTCTCATTTCCTTTTGTTTGTTCTCTTTTCAACCTCCTCCTCCCACTCCTTTTTACACAGAAGTGTAAATACTGAAAACTAAAAGCAAATTCAGACCCAGCTAGAGCAAGGCCTTGGTTTTTTATTTGCCTTGATCCAGACTGATCTCCGAGGCGGGGGACAGGATGGCAGCTGACGAAGCGACAGGTAGATGCACACACATCAGTTAAAGGCAAAGGGGCCGGAATGTGTGCGAAAACAAAAGGTTAAGTGGCGAGCATTTCGAATGAAAACAGGGAGATGCAGGACAAGGCCTATAGCTATGCAGAGAGCGATCTCAAACATATAGTGTGAAGAGCCCTGTGGGGATCTGCCAGGACTAATGAATCTCCTCAGCGAAGGAGGCGAAGACGAACAGTCAGAAAATAGAGCGTTAGAATAATGATAAAAAGGGCAAGGAGGAGGAAAGGAGGCGGAGTGAGTTAGCGTCCACGTGTGTTCCAGTGCATCATCATTACTCTTCTCTGAAAACATCCCCCCCTCTCCCTGCATGCCGCCCTCCCTCGCTCCCTCTGTTTTTAATGATTCTCCATCCTTGAACTGCAAGCCCCGCTTTCTTTCCCCCCCGCACCAACTCCCCGGCACTCCCCCACGTATGAGAGAGTGTCTAATAGCCAGATGACAAGGCACAAAGGCTTCCATTGTGTCCCCGCATGCCTCATACTACCAGCCCGGCAGGCCAGTGATGCGCTGCCTTGTAACCTAGCGGGAGGCTGCGACTCGCCTCTCCCTCTCTCTTTCTCTCTTTCTCTCTCTCCGTCTCTAGAGATATGATGCACCGCGCTAACACAACCTGACAGGCGGGCCACAAAGACTGCCCTGTTCGGAGCACTTGAGTGGGAGTTTGCTTAGGGCAGGGGAGGAGATTTGCATGTTTTTGTGTGAGTGCGTTCGAGACGGAGAAAGAGAGAGATTGATTTTGTTGACCAAGTGGGGAATATTTACCCTTGAGTGGCAGGAATCCTGTGGTAACAATTAGCCCCCATGCATTGCCTGTACTGAAAACCAGCTGATCTTGAAGGCAGTGTGTGAAAGTAGAGCCAGGGCGGCATTCCTAAAAATGACAAAAAGCATTGGTGATGGCAGAGTCACTTAAAAAAAAAAAAAAAAAAACAGTAGGGCAGGAATTGGGATACATCAATTGTGTGTGTGTGTTGGTGTTTTTCATTTCTCATAGCTTCTGGGAACATGCACCGCAGGCTTGTGGTTTTTCTACTTCCAATGCTTATAGCAAGACCCGGCTTTTTGTTTCTTTGACCTAAATTCCTCACATTCATTGTGCCAGTAAAAAAAAAGTCTATTGAGTTACATAATGGAGAGCCATGCTTCTCTTGGCCCCGGCCCTCAATTGTACCACCGCTATGCTGCAAGTTACTGGACTGTTTCAACTTAAGTAAAGCAGCAGGCACGCTCGAAAAAGCCACAGAACCCCAGGATGGCTTCAATTATTGGCTCATGAGTGTGCCTGCGGAGCAAAAAGTATTGAGTGTTGTTGTTAGCAACAAACCAGAATTGATTTTAATCCAAAATATTTCAAAACAACTTTTTGGCAGATGATAATGGGGGGGGGGGGGAGAATCGACCCCCTGAATAAGGCAACATAATGCTGCTGATCTGCATTCCCAGCAGTACTTTTTTATTCCCTCAGGGCATGAATAAGAGAAAGTCGTATCATTAACAATGTTTTTGAATTAGTAGGCAATAGCGTTCTGCAGCAACCAAGCCAAGAGAAGGGCGTCATGAAGGAGACAGTTCAAGTTTCACAGCAGAGCTCTTAGTAAAGTATGAAATGCGTAGGATGATGCTGTTTTTAAATGTTTTATGTCTTTTACTGTTGGAATTTTCATTTACTCTGCTCTATGATCATTATCTTATTGAGTTTCTTTTTTGCCAATCTCTCTGCGTCTGAATCTTGCCACTCAAAGAACAGAGTTTTTCATATGAAATCAAAGCAAGTCCTCGATGGCTTCTGAGTGTGTTGATGATCAGAGAAGCAGTGGAAAGGAGAAGTGAGTGTCTGGCACGCTGGTTTAGAACTGAAATATGATCAAATATTCACCGGGTGGATGAGCGAGTATAGCGGGACGAGTCTTGCAGAGAGAGAGAGAGTGTATCCACAATCTCTTGCAGGTGTCTTTCTGGAGAAGATGTGTCATCCCATACTGTCTTGATGTTCCTCACAGAAGTTTAATTCAGATCTCAATTTGGAGTCCAATGACATAACTGAGAGTCTGACTGCTGCATGGTTTTGATTCGTCAACATTTTTCTGATCTGGAGAAGATCTTCCAACTTGCGTCAGAGAATCTGGCAGGCATTGACAGCAAAACATTTTGGCCTTGTAACGCTGTGTTGGACATCAAGCCAAAGAGGAAAAACAGATGTAGGACAATCTTCAGGTTAAGGATTTTTCATGAGGCACATTACATGTATTGTTACAGATGACGGAACAACTGCAACATGTTTTATGAAGATGATGGACCCTAGAGCTCACTCACTCACTCACTCACTCACTCACTCACTCAATATTCAGTATAATGTTGTATACTCCCTGTGATGCAGCTTTGAGTAAAAAGTGTTTGTAACTACTCCTGGCCTACATGTCCTTTCCTGAGAATCCACACAGAGGAAGAGTGTTGTTATGGCAAAACACAAGGGAATTCTCTTTTTGATTCTTTATTCTGTCTTTGCATCCATTTCCTCCATCTGACAATCTGTCGCTCAGAGGAGAATCGCATATTTCCCCTCCTCTTAAGAATGACTGCGCAGCCTCACCGCTTCCTAAGACGTTGTTTGAAATGCTTTTTGTTCCAAAGAGGCAACGGCACTAAAGTTGTTTATCTTTTAATTAGCAAGCAAGTAAATTTTTCATCACATACGACAGTTTTAATTTACCATCTTTCCTCTTCAGGGACGAACCTTTAATGTACAAGCCATTGCTGTCCAGATGGAACCCTTTTTGTTTCGAGGCTTGTGGAATGTGTTGTTGTCTGCTTTAACTTGTTATACATTTAAATTGTCTTTTTCAATTGTTCCAAAATGGAATCATCCAAGTGTTATTGTTTTTTTTTTCCTGTATGAGCAGCATGCGCACCCACCTACGTGGTTTTATTGTACACTGACCCAGATTTCTCTCTCCTCTACTCCAGGTAAGGTGTTGAATACTGATTTGCGTCACTACCTCAGCCTGCAGTTTCAGAAGGGTTCCCTGGACCACAAGCTCCAGCAGGTGATCAGGGACAACCTCTACCTGCGCACCATTCCCTGTAAGTATAACTTCTGCAGCCCGGGGCAAACCCCAGACACTGTTCTCACTGTGTCTGGCCTTTTCTTGTTGCCTCTCTGATCCCTCCAGATGGAGTCTGGTCTGTTCTCATCTGCAGCGCTACTTGCACCATCCTACTTATTTTACTTTCCTGAATCTCATTTGTTTTGTAAAAGTAATTGAAGCACCCAGTCTGTGGTGTAATGTGACTGATATTAAGGAAAGTCTGAATAGATTTTGATTTAAATAATCTGCCATGGGATGTGGTTTTGCAGAAAATTAACTGTGGAATCGAGATATATGATACACTTTTCCCCCATCTTGGTGTTTGAAGAAAACAAGTTTTGAAACGTAATATATTTGACTTATTAAGAGACATTTATTCTCAGTTTCAATCATAGTCAGATCATGTTTATCTCACAATTCAGGTGTGAAATAGAAACTACTTACTTTTTCCTCTATTCCTCTCATTACTTTTCATCAGAAAGTTAAGAGTCCGCTCGACTGCTCCTTCTAAAATAGAAGAATAAATAACAAGGACAGAACATTTTGATTTTATACCCGTGTGGTTCTAAAATGAATAACAAGGCCGACAAGCGTAAATGCAAGAGCAGCTGTAATTCTCTGGGCTGCACAGCCTAGTTGGAAAAATGTATTTATTCATCACTACTCCAGACTTCGTTTGGTATATTTCACAGAAGCATTCAAAAGCTCTAATTTCTTACATTTTGCATGGAGGAAAAGTCACTTTAAAGACATACTTTAAAAAGTTGTATTGATTAATTGGAGATGATCACATTTTTTGTAGTGTCTTATGAAACTGAATGAATCTGCCCACAGATTTATCATACAATCTTTATCGTTCTCTTCCTTTCTGCATCTCCCTCTTTCCCACTTTCCAATCCCAACACAGTTTCAGCAGAGTCTGGTTCTGCTCGAGGTTTCTGCTGAATAAAAGGCAGTTTTTCTTTGCCATTATAACTTTGCTAAATGTGTGTAACGTGCTGTGCTCATTATGGATTAATGCTGAGTCTTTGTAAATAATATAACAAAGTGTAAGGTATTTTACCTGCTCTTTTGTAAAGTGTCTTGAGATAACATTTGTTATGAATTGGGGCTATACAAATAAAGATACATTAACATTTGACGTTTTCGGATATTAGACATGGGCATAGGGTCGGCTGTGACACAGTCGAAGAGTCGACTTTCAATAGGAATATTGGCAGCTCGATCCCAGCTACTGCAGCCCACATGTTGAAGTGCCCTTGGGCAATATACTGAACCCCAAGTTGCCTTCGAGTAGCCTAGCAAGCAAAGTGTAATGGGACGAGGAAATACTGATGGGCACTTCGTAAAGCACCCACTGCCATTATTGTGATGATTGTAATGATGAATATTAGTGGGCTGAGAAGGGTTCCCTGGGGTACTTATGCCTTATAAGGGTATGGTGACAAAGATTGTAACAGTATGTATAATACATTGTAACAGTGCTCAACATCAACATTTTATAAGAATGGTGTAGCTATAAATGGACAATGTGCATCACTCTCCAGTTTTACCCATTTCTGAGCATATGAGTCAACATTGAAGATATAAAAACTCATGCCACTCATATCCCTTGCTAGTCATTACAGTCTGGCTTCAGTAGTGTAGCATATGTTCCTTGTCCACTTGGCTCATACCAGCCTGTGCCAGTGGCTCATCACAGTGCACTGAGCCGCATTGACCATGCGAGGAGCCTAAAAAGCCACAACAGCATGACGCCTGTGCTCATTACAGCTGCTGAATGGCATCTCCGAGTGAGAGAGGCATGACTTCCTTCTTCTATTTCACCCAGTGAGGCTTCATTAAGTGTCACGATTGACTCCCACAAAAAATGACAGGGGATCAAGACAGTCCTACGGTTCCAGGTCACCACGAAATCTTTGAAGCTTGGCTACACCCTTACCCCCAACTCCACTGCAAACCACCTCTGTCTTTTTTTATTAAACCCTAGCCATTAATATCCGGCATGGCATGGAAATCAGCTCCACTGGTGTTATTGCGCAGATTTAAAAAAAAAACAAGAATAGATGGTGGAAATGTAAAAGAAAGGAATTGCCCTAGGTTTTCAACCTGTACATTTTTATCTTTTGAGAATATACAGTAAGAGGGTTCCTTTTAAGTTTTAAAGCCTTAGAGACAAAATACAAAGTCCAGATTTGCACAGGTGAAGCTCATCATTAAATCTCTATCTTAATATATAGAGTTAAAAATCCCACAAATATCAGGGTTTTTTCCTTATGTAGCCTATCTAATAAAGAATAGCTGTTACTCACAGTGACCCATAAATTATAAATGCAGGCCAGTAATCCTCTGGAAATTAATGAAACAGTTACAGGGTCAAAAGTAGCAACTGTGCATGTGCCAGATTTTTCTCATTGCCCCATACCACATGCTGCTATTCTTCACCGTTTTACTGCGTCATACCAGAAATCATTCTCATTGTGATACAATAGCTCAGAAGACAAAATTATTAGCTAGCATCATTCATTATATTAATGAGTTTTTATTTGTACATTTTTGAACACATAACTAAGATCTTGAAGAAATTAATGGAAGCAATACACCATTCACCATAATTTCTTTGGTTGGAACTTCCAGCTTACAAAATAACTTAGGTGTGCAGCAACTGACCATGTGCCCATCAAGAAAATGCTATTTTCTTCAAAAGTCTGTCGACATGGCAAACGGGAAAGTGTCACCTTGTGTTGGGTGGCTCCTGTTGATTGGGATCAAGTGGAAACCTTAGGCATTGAAAAATGAAGCCAATTACAGTATACAGCAAACTTCAGTTCCTTGAGTGTCCACTTGAGGCTGGCTACAAAACCACATACACACCCATTGTTAAAATGCCCATTTTGACAACAGAAATAAACATGTTTGGTACAAAAAGCTATTTTGGTGTGAATAGTTATGTTCTTATAGACACACACTGTATTTCATAACTCATTCATTTAATTTTATGAATTCATAATTAAGGGTGTGTGGCTGTAAGCAGGTCTGAAAGGATCAAGTTCACCTCAGTTCCACCTCTGTGCCTTTTTCTAGAATGACCAAAAGTTAGGTTGAGACAGCATTTTCTTAAATTAAAAAGAGCACAGTGTGCAGGACTCTTTAAAGTGAATATAAAGGATAAAAACAATGTGAAAAACAAACTCATCCATACGTGTTATAGGGAGTTTTTATTTTCATAACAGCTAATATGTCTGAATGAGGTTCAGTAATTGAGATATAAACAACATCAGTCTGGTAATTTTTCCATTACAGGCTTATTATTGTCAAACCAGCTTCAGAATTACAGTATGGATTAAATGTCTTTTTTGTGGTATGCATTTATTTTAATAGTTGGTTTATATTGTGCTTGACTAATGGAAATGAGATTTCTGATTTATTGCTGATTCCTTGGACATCAGAGCCAATATCCAACAGCACAACTTGTTCCTGAAGAACTTTAAAGTTAGCACTGTTCGATCTGGTGTGTCTCGGTATAATTGAACTTTTTGTCCCCTTTATTTTTACTTTCTATTGTTCAGCTGTAAAAAGCTTCTCTGAGCCTTTTGGTGAATGCTTGTAACTTAGCCTTTGCTGAGTGGGTGTTCAACCTGAGAGAACTGGATTATGTTATAAAGCCCTGTTAGCCCCTGCAGACCAACTAGTTCTTTCTTCGTGCCTTCCATTTACTTTTGTTGGACACTTTTGTCCTGTATTGTTTCCCTGTGGTTGTTTCATCTCTTCAAAGAGCGACTTGTCAGGAACCACACACAATAAAGAAGTACAAACTGTGCTCTCTTTTCCGCTGAGAAATGGCAGCAAAATTTCCTCTTGTCTTTTCTTCAAAGCTCCTTATCCCAGTGCTCCTTTGGAGATTGAAGTTAGATTTCTAGTTTCAACAGTCTTAGTAGTCCCTCTTTACTGTAATCCTCCCTCACAGCTGTCCAGGTGTGGAAACTGAGGAGATTTGCTTTTTGAATTCACCTATCAAGAAGACGTCATGTTTCAGCAACACATGTGACAGAAGATGATACTATTATAATTACAAGGACACTCATAGTGGGTTAAACTAATTCAGTTTATTTGAGCTTTATGCAAGCTGGCTGAAGGAAAGGTAAAGTACATATAACAACATTTCCCTCATCCATCTCCTAAAAACAAGCTCATATTTCCTCCCTTTGTGGCCTTGCTTTTCTCCACTGATTGCCCCGGTTGACACAATAAAAGATTGTCAACAGGCTAAGCTGTTTCAGATGTGTTATTGCTCACGTTGCAGTCAGGGTGGAAATAAAATGAAGAGTGGGGATTGGTTCCTGTATGAGTTAAAAATCCCCACAAGACTTGCAGCTCAGCAGAAAAGTTCAGCTGAGGTACCGGAAAGCCCTGATTACATCGACGATGATGTTAAACAGAGTCGGCGTGTTAGGGAGCGTGAAATCGTTTTCATAACACTGTTTTCGAAGATGAGAGCATCAACGAGGCAAAACATGGCACTTTCTTTAAGCAGATGCAGCAGTTATAGTGAATTATAATTTAATGACTGGAACTTTGCTGGAACTGGAATGCGGCGTAGAGCTCCACTTATTGATGTTGTTCATTTCAGGTTAAAATCAAAAGTAAATATTTAAAGGACGAAAACAAAAAAACACAAGGAAGAACGTGCGCACAAAATGCAACTGCTGCTGCAAGATTTATTTCAGCAGAGCAACTGGTCTTAACCATACTGTAGAGTCGACTGTGTGAAAAGATGGACGAAGCAACAGCTCGGTGGAAGAGAAGTCAAAAGATTTAGAGCTCTGCCTACTGGCTGGCTAGACCCCGCCTCCTCCATGTTAACAGCTGGGGCACGGGTCAAACTATAAATTACACATTCAATATTTTTTTCTCAAACCTGGATTCTGTCATGATAGCTGTGTTCAATGTTCTGAGAATTTGGTTTGAATGAACTATTTAATGTGAAAAGGAGCGGATGTGTTGTGATTGGCAGCTCTGCTGACGTGTGGGGTTTCCTGCAGAGTTCTTCAGCGGATTAGCAGAGTAGACGTGGAACAGGAAGAAACATGAAGAGCTACAACATTAGTCATTTAACTTTCAACATAACCTTGAGTGTTGAAATTGTAGCAGTGATGTTTTTAGTCGTGGGCCATCAATTGAAATAATTATAATTCTTCATGGTCGACCTGAACAGCTGATTAGAAACGGCTCTTTAATCACACAAAAACACATTTAAATTTACATCCCTATCACAGGGGAAAGCCACAGTCAGCCTCAAAACTGTAAAAAAAAAGCTTCTGAAACATGACCTATCCAAGCACAAGTTATATTATACAAGCATTCTTTTATTAGCAGCATTGACTGGCAGGTTGGAAATTCATTTTATGGCAAATCAAAATGATTATATTTTGTTAAATTGCCCTGAAAACTGAGGTTTGTGTGTGATTCTGAGGAGAAACTGCTTTGTGAGTACGTGGTAGATGACCTAGAAGTAGTCTAATTATACAACAGATATTCCGAGTTCAATGGTTAAGATAGCTCCAATCCATCCGTGTACCTTCACACCTCCATAAAGTGTTCCTCTTGAATTTTCCGCACCTATTTATTGCATTCATGTAGTGTTTGATATCCTCCTTAAGGGAATAAAGGTGCCGTTTTACACAGAAGTCAAAGTTAAAGTGTGCAATTAAAATTCTGCTCATTATCATTATCATCAGTTACGCTTCCTCTGCGTTGTGACAGCTGTTCTGCTGTGTGGAGGATGTTTTTTTTTATTCTCTTATTCATATTTTAATAATGATTTCTATCTTTGTGGCTCCAACTCTGTTGTATATTCATGATGTAGACACAGACGCAGCCCTGAGTGCTGTATTTGGACTTGAATCACATCCCTCTGGGCATGCTGGGTACAGTGTCACTTCTAGTTTCCTTCCTCCTCCCCACTGTGAGTGAATGGTACGTTCCACTTATTTCTTAGTTGCCTCTGTTTTAACACTGCGTTTCTGTTGGCAGGTACCACTCGACAGCCCAGAGAGGGGGAAGTTCCCGGAGTGGACTACAACTTCATCAGTGTGGCTGAGTTCCGTGAGCTGGATGAAAGTGGACTTCTGCTGGAGAGTGGCACATATGATGGTACGTCAACACACAACATATATACAACTCTACTATAGATATCTCCAAATGGGGACATGCAAAAAAAATAAATTTTTAAGAAGGACAAAGAACGAGTTGAAAGAATTGGGCTTACCAATGTAAAGGCCATAAATGAAGTGGTCTGCACAATCCACTGGTAAAAGCTTTTAAAGATGCCGTCATTTTGCTTTTCTAAGTAATACCAGCATTTTTTTATGTATTTAACCCGGAGAACCTCATTGAGATTGGAATCTTATTTTCAGGAATGTCATGGCCAAGAGAGGCAGCTAATGCCACTTAGAAAAAATATAACTGTTGATGGGTGAATAATACGTTTTCTTGGCTTTTTGAATTATCAACATGATACAAATGAAATTGAAAGGTTCATAATTAAACAGATGCACACGTTTCTTTTAGCAGTGTTTCATTGTATCAGTCATTTCTCTTTAAGGGAGTCTACTAGTGGGAAAACTCCAACAAAAAGGCAATCATTCTTTCCTCTTGTATGACACAGGCCCATCCAACATTTCAGTTGCACTTCCAATATTTAAATCCCAGTGCTATGCCTGACTGATGGGCTACAAACTAAGGGATTAACAAACACCAACTTCCTTTGCCAGGTGTTGGGCTACCATTAAAGTTTATGCACCTTGGCATTGATTCTGTAAATCTCTACTGAAAGGATGTAACTCAATATTTCCAAAAGACAGTCCATCTTTTTTTTCTGAGGGTAAAGGAGAGTGATGTCCAACACATAATTCCAAAGTCTCCCGATAGTGTTCAAGCTCTGGTGACTGTGAAGGCTAAAGCATATGATTAAGAGCCTTTTTATGTCAGTTGAACCATTCAGGGACCCCTTGTACCCAATGATGAACAGTTTTTCATCCTGGAATGACAAATTCCATCAGAATAGAAGTATTTCATCAGTGGTTAATAATATAACAAAGAGTAAGGTCGAGACCTGCTCTTTTGTCAAGTGTCTTGAGATAACATTTGTCATGAATTGGCACCAGATTGGTTGATTGGTTGATGAGATAAGGGTGATGAAGTTGATTTGTAGTGACTCTTCCAAAAGGTACCCTCTTACTTCATGGTAATTGGACAATTGAACCCCAGAATGCCCCCACATTATTGGAAAACCATCGGATCCTCTCTCTTTCACCCCTAAATTCCACCAAATGCGTGTTCGGTACGTCTCCCCTGAGAGTTTT